>NC_091947.1:17147114-17362114 GCF_041260155.1 Ptychodera flava | reverse complement strand
GAAGGAAGAAACACATCTGTTCAAAGTGCAATATTACCCTCGATCATTTGCCACATTCATTTTCTTTACTTACTTATGCTAGGCTTAGTGAATAAATGTGTGATATTGTGTTGCACTTCAAGCATTAGATGTGAACCACAGAGAATGAAAGAGTTAAAAGTGGATTTCAATTCGGTGCCACAACTCTATATGCGAGACAGACACATTGATTAGCTTGGGAATCACTACACATTTCAAAGTCACCGACTCATTGTTGAGTTACAGTAAACCAACATACGGCCAGCAACTCTGTCTAGACCGATAGCTGAACACGTGCTTTTTAGTGACAATTACGGCTGGAAGTGAGAATGTTTGCTGAAGCTACAACTCTCTCACACACATGTCACAGAGTTGTGGCATCGAATTGAAACCTACTATATCATATATGTACAACTTATATATCCGCTCGTCTAGAAGAGATTGATAAAATATAGACTTCTGTTTATTTACGTAAGATTGAGTTCAACAGCATGTGCACAGCGACAGAGCCGAAGGAGATATCACATGAACATTTTATTTATGATGAAGAATTTTATTATGAAGATATAACTAAAATTAATAACTCCCCAATTGATGTTGCTTTACGGACTTAATTGAAAGGAATTAATGTATCTTGTCCAGTACGAAAATTCACTTAAAGATAATTGCGTTGGCTTTATTGAAGTACTACTTGATTTATAGAAGCTCTTTTATCCCGCCAATCGGAAAATTTTAGAAAGATAAAATTATTTGAATCATTTAGATAATTTACTGCAGTGAATGAAGCGTGTTATGGAATAAGTTTAAAAATGTTGATAAGGTGTGTCCTTGTTTTCGACTGTCAAACAGCTTCGAAGGCCTTGTAATATGTATTTATATGTATTTGTTACCGACTGACATTATTGTACCTTCAGGAATTCCATATTAACTTCTGTTATGATGATGATGATAATGATGATGATGATGATGATAATAATGATGGTGGTGGTGGTCGTGATGATGATGATTTCACAGAGAAACGGTTTGTTTTGCTAAAGATGTCGCGAGTATCTGTCTTTCCGTTGTATTATTAGTTACTCAGTAACGTAGCTCGTTTGTTATGATCAAGACATGATTTTCAAATATCGTTAGATGTTTGTATGTAGCGCGGAAAGTGATGGTCAGGTGATACCAGTTTTTCGTGTGAAATTTACAACCTTCATGCATTGCTATACTTTTTCCGCACGTTTCACATTAATTTTTTTCTTCCCATCTATGGTCATTTCTGAGTCCACACATGCTGGAATCCTGGTTTCATTTTGAAGAGCTGGTATTGCCTAATTATACCTCTGTTTCTGGAGCAACCGTTAAAACTTCACAGCAGCCCGATTTGGTACGTGTAAGATACAAACTCTTAGTCAATCATTGAGCAATAATGACACAAAAGTGGAAATCTTCACATTCTTTCAAAATTTGCATAACCTGGTACACAGCAGCAATCCTAATATATTCATGCGCAACTTACTTATTAGAACTTAAGGTAGTTCGTGCCATGAAATGGAAAGACTTGAACGTTTTCTCAAACTTTCCGTAAGAACCGTGCGAAATATTCTACAAGAGAGACAAATTAACAAACATTTACTGACTGAATTAGAAATTCAAAATGGCCGTCATCCCTGTGTTGTCCTCTATGGGAAAAATACATTTTCGATTTCCACTAAGAAATATTAGGTAGTCCATGTGATAGACCAAAGAAGCAGACATAAAGTTTGAGAGTCATCATCATGAAATTCATGGAGGTTTGGCAGTAAATTCTAACACTTCTTTCAAATTGTCTGGTTTCTTACAATTTTCTTTACGCCAGTTTGGATGATTATGACACAGTGTTTTCTCATAATTCAGGGTTGCATCATTTCTTGAGATTTTGTATTTTATTTTGATTTCCCTTTAGCCTCATCTGTATATATGTATATACTTTTGCTGTTAAAAGCTACAAAAGCGTATAGGCGGGCTTATACAAGAATGAGCAATCAGTGTATACTGTTCAAGTTTCTCGCATGTTAACAGCCTACGGTCTTAACAGATGTTTTTCGTTTTTACTAAAGGTCACTTGATTGAATATAATCTTTCGGGCGCGTGACACTTATGCAAGTTTGACCTTCTCCATTGCTGTCGTCTTGATTCCCGCTTTTGCTTCATTTAACGCTACCAATCTTATGTTACAACCATTTTTCAGAATAGCAGTTACATGCACCTAAATTGCAGAAGCCATACGACTCAAGCACGAGTCAGTCCACTTTTGAACTTTTTGGGAAGAAATAAATCACGCAAAAGTAATTTAGAATGGGGAACTGAATTTCCTGCTTATACGTCATACATCAAGGCTTTTCATCTTAAGTGTGTCGCCGTTGATAATGCCATGCGCTACCAATATTGCTGACGATTCTAATTCTAAAGTTGAAACAGGCGTACTATGATGATCCATTGATTGTCTCTAGCTCTTTTGTTTCAAAGGCTTGTGGAATATGGCGCTTCATAATTACCTTTTACAAGGCAACAGAGTAAACTACCGATGTGCATTTGAACCATTAACAAACCACTAACTTCTCAAAAAATCGCATTTACTGTTTCTGACAGCATTTCGGGGTCTTTTTTACTCCACTTTGGCAGTACCGTCTGTACAACGATATCTGGGCTGTTCTGTTTTAGAGATGCACAAAATTGCAAAAACTAAATGTTACATGCAGAAAACAATGCTGCTTACGTGTTCACCCATACAAGTGGAATTTTCTCCCTCCGCGACAAAGAATCGTGGAGGTCATCCAGCACATCGTGTGTCATCAATACATCACACCGTGACAAGACTTCGTTACCGGATGCCCTGCGTATACAATTTTGAGCCGTCCGCAAATGTCGAAATCAAACTATGACTTTGTTCGGTCACATACGCATATAGAGATCGGTGTTTATGTATTTAAGGTGGTGATTTAGCTGATTGTATTTATCAATTTTCCTCAAAAGTTATTTGTTAGACAATACGTTTGTTGAAAGATAAACCTTGTCGAAACAGGCGCCTTTGAACGGGCGGATATTTTCTTCTTTTCTACACATTAGGCTAACAAGGAACATCAAAATCGATCAAACGAAACGTGTCACCACTGATGATTATCAGTAATACATACTAATTACTATGTGAAAGATTCAGATAAGCTCACTGCATAGACAGTTGAGAAACTTTCTCGACTGTCTATGATGCAGGAACAGCCAACAAATGTTCAAATGATAGAATCTGCTTGTAACGAATATCCAACAGTAACAATTATATGGTTTCCGTGGTTAATGCAAATAAGTTTTGGCCTAAGCGCACAAACCCTGTTAGCAAATGATGGAAATTTGTGCACCGGCATACTTCAATGCTCAATACGTTCAACGTGTAAAACTTATCGGCATAACACCTCCTAAAACAGTAAATACACGGAAACAAAGAAAGAAACAAACATCCTTGGGGTCACCTTCTAAACCTTTCTTTTTATGTAGAATATACTACATGTACAATAAGTGCCGACCCAAAGGTCTACTTGAACCTCGATTCAGAACCTTTTCAAGGTTAAGATTGATGATCTGTCTCCGTGAACGTAATGGAAAAGAACTTTCTTGCAAGGGCGACACGTTTTTCAAGGTCGAGTACATTTCACTCAATATGCGAAGATTTGAACGTGCCAGTGAATTATGAGCGATGTTAAACACTTCCAGTCTTGTAATGACAGTAGGTATCTGTGCGAGTTGAAGGGAAATTAATGTTTTTTTTTTACTCCCCAATTTCAGAGAATGCACATTTTATGCTTTTAGCCGGGCGATATCCTGCAATTGAAATATTTTTGATCTCGTTCATAAAACTCAATTTCTCTGACAGAATACGGGATGGTGATTGAGTTCCACAGGCTGTTTTGAAGAGCTGGCAGCTCTACTACAATGACATTTTGATCTGCAGTTCAACAAGAAAACTTTCCGGCTTCCATGTACAAACAAAGCAAGCCTGGAACGCTTTCAAAGATGTCAGAGGTTACTTGTAGGCAGGACGAGAGATACAACGAAATCAAACTTGCGTTTGGCAGCCATAACATAACACTGGTTTTTTATGACGCAATCAAGAGACAACTTTGATGCATCAGCAAACAAGACGATAAACTGACGAAGATTGTAGATAGTTTTGTGCATGCCACAGTAATACCAACGCTACAATATTTGAACAGCCGGTCACCCTTAATTTCGATAGTTATCTGTCTGCAAATAATGCAATCAGCGTTTTAATCAGCAAAGAGACAGGTACTGGCAACTTGTATAGAATTCTGACATCTATACTGACATCTATACATCTATATACTTGTAATGCAGTTGCGATGCAGGCTTTCTCTTCAGAGCTTTTTATGACGGTTATGAACATTTAACGACAGAGGCCGATGTCTAGTCGATGTAGCTGGCAAATAAAAAGTCCTTCTGACATACGTATTATCGATCCAGCTACTTGACTTGAATGGCAATGACCCAGTATTTCATGGCTTCTCAGTTAGTAATTACAAATTATAAACATTAATCGCCACGTATATCAAGTTCTTTTCCCCAAGTGGCGTAATCACCGTCCATTACGCCCATCCCAGGAGCGCTGTTCCTTGCCTTGAACGAACGCTTTGACGAATTTGTCGGCCGAGAACTTTTAATCCGGTGGAGAAAGGTACATGTCCCGAGGCACTATAGTAACTGCAGTAGGCAGTTTTGGAAGCGTGGCTTTCGGGGCCTGGGTCGTTATAACTCCAAAGCGAGGACTTCACGAACGCGTAAAACACCGACAAACGCAGTACTGCACTCTGTAGATTTTCGATCGCAGTCAAAAGCGCTCGGCCAACACCCCACCGAGCTAAGTTTTTACAATTATTCTGACGTCGACCCCTCCACACGCATTTTTGAGTATGGATTGAGAGAGAGAGAGAGAGAGAGAGAGAGAGAGAGAGAGAGAGAGAGAGAGAGAGAGAGAGAGAGAGAGAGAGAGAGAGAGAGAGAGAGAGAGAGAGAGAGAGAGAGAGAGAGAGAGAGAATGTGTATAGGTGTAACGTGAAATGCCACAGTCCTTCTATGGACTGTATAGGACAAGCGATAATATCACGATAATCAAATGCGCACTGAGGTTAAAAATGAGAATTCAAAATCAGAAGCGAAAGGCGTGAAAGAGATAAAAGTGTAACGTTCTGTGTAGTTACGCAAAGGAACTTGTATGGTAAATCTTATTAAGTACCTGAGAAGCCGTTTTCAATGTCCCATGAAGCCTGGCAAAAGATTTTTTAATTAATTGATTGTGCTGATTGACTTCTTTGGCGAAGCCGTGAGAATTTCAAGGGATTCACCTATGTTATGGGAACGGAGCTTAGTTTACTGCTTTTCCCTACATGCCGCGACTCAAGTCGAGGGTTAGAAACTAGATACGTAAAGCTACATTAACCGGAACTCTTGACAACATTTTTCGATATGTTCCACAGTGCAACCACATTTTCGGTGTACTTCTTATAACATGTAGAAATACTGTCAGCATTGGTTTGTCAATGCAGTAGCGTGTCAGTGTGCGAATTCCATTATCTTGTTCACAATTGAATTTGGTCCGGGGCCTGAATTCAACACCAACCATGCAGGAATGTATATTATAGTCAAAACATGGGACTATGTGCCCGAGGGCAGGTGAACATTTGTCCGACGTAAGGAGGGCAAATGGTCTCCTGCCCCAAGGGTACATAGTCCCAGGTTTGAGCTATAATGTTTTTATTACATGCCTCTCTTTACACAGTTTTCATTCAAAATATTTAGATTTATTGACAAATGATAATCCAATGCTTTATTTCCATCTTAGACGAAAATCCGTAAAAATGTAACGACTTTCATCATCGAATGGCGCAATAATATTTAAACTACTGTTATGCGGTTCATCAATTTTTTTTCTGCAAAATTTTCCAAAATCGGATTTCCTGTGCAAAACATGAAATTTTGATATTTTTACACAAAAAAAGTTGTCAAGTTGAAAATAGTTTCGGTTCACTTTCAGTCCAATGATGACTATGCGGCCCGCGACGTCATCAACGAGTTACCATTGAATCCTATGGAGCGCGCGACGTTCGATATACGAGGCGTGTAATAAACACATTTGCAGCCAATGTTGTGTTCTAGAATGGGTATTTCAATGCGTTGTTTGGAACACGCCGAGAAAATGTTGCAATTAAGACCTGAAAAGATAGCTAAAAGTTGAAGATACTTGTCTTTTCATCTGAAGACTAGAAATCCTGCCCGTATGTACGCACGAAGTTTTATATAGCGTACATGAATGAATAAAGGTCCTAAAAATGCACAACAGCATCAAATCGCCAGGTTTATTACAGACATGTAGGATATTGTGAAGTATTTCGAATTAAGTAAGCGCATCCAACTGTCACGGTGCGTCTATCCCTGCATTACTCAGGATCATAATCATCATAATAGTGGTATGTATGGATTCTTTTGACAAGAAATCGAAACATTAGCTCTCTCTTGCATACAATCACGGTCCCTCCACAAAACCGTGATACAATGAACAAAACGCACGGAGTGCAGGTTATCAAATTATCGGTGTCGATTGGCAGACAGAATCCATCTTCCTCCAAAACATTGGAAGTTTTCTCTACACCGACCAATTCCATGATATTTGAGTTAATTCTTGTACTTTTTTGACAACTCTTCCGTTTATTTCGAACATTTAAGACTTACGCAACAGTTTAGAAAGCACAAGGCGTGGAACTATGCGAACAACGTGTACGTTTGGACTTCGAAACCTTGTTTTACGTATTTATTCATGAGTACATGTTACAAACGCATACGAACCACAGCGATATGGTCAGTAATTCGAGATCACGAGATTAGTTTAGATTACAGAAAACGAAGGAAATAATCTCGAGACATCGAAATGTTGGTAGATTATGGAAAAATTCGTTACCTCGGAGTCTTAAATAAAGATTAACAATTTTGAAAGAAATATGATCATAACATACGCATTCCTTGAGATAGCCAACTAGAGTCCGTTGTTTACTGTTTTCTATGTGGTGCAGTATAGACCTTTTCCTGTTATCCCACAATGCATTGCAGTGGCTATATCAAACACCGTATATACACTAAAAACAAGGAAAACATACTGATTTGTGTTGTACAACGGATTGTTATAGAAGACTCGGACACAAATTTGTAATGCCAAATAATGCCCATTATATATTCTAACCATCAGCGACGAAAATATAGGTCAGGGTGTGATCTGCCATAGAGTTCTATGAGCAACGTACCCTGCGTGTACCCTACTGCTAAAAAGTTCTGTGCGTAACGTACGCTTTGTATATCCTGGCGCGCACTGCATCATGGAACCGGTAAAAGAACCATCAAAGGCAGGCTCCATGCGTTTAGGGCACTAAGTATCATACATTTTGACGGAACTGATATTGGCATGTCGGTGTATTTGATACTCAGTTACGGAGGAGTAAAAAGCAGAACGATAGAGACAAATATTTTTTCTAGCGAGATACGACAACGGTGATTGCGTGTTTTCCGAAATAGGCCACAGGGAGCTTAATCAGGGAAAAATAATCTTTAAAATTATAGTTAGCTCGTTTTCTAAGAGTCACCGATTCAGTTTCCCCTGGACAGTGTAGCTTAACATGAACACGTCACAGCTGCCACTGGCGAAACCATAAAAACAGTTTTTATTGTTTTTGATGAGTGTCGAGAGAATCAGCCTTTTCCCAAAATGAGTTTTACAGCCAGTTTTATTAGTCGATTATTGCCGTGGAACAGGTGATGAAGGATTACGATGAATGGATATGGCCAAAGATCTCGAGAAGGACCACATGTTCCTGTGTCCTTGTCAAGCTGTAGATGTAATGATGGCTCTTCTCGTCAACTGATACACTGTTAGCGAGTTAGAGTTCATAAATGTTTAGCTAGTAGAATGTTTGTAAATCACGCTTGTATCAGAGTTATACGTTAGAAGGGCTGAAACTGGAAGTACTTGAAGGAGAATGTGCTCCAGGAGAGAGATTCTAACAAACTTTATAATTATCTTCAAGTCTGTCGCCTTTGTGAACTTATTTTGAAACCCAATGACATACTAAGCTTTATACAGTCTTAGTCGAGTGAAAATTTGAAAATTTTATCAAAAAAGTGATAAAAAGAGAGAATTGCAGCGATTCTTGATTTCAGACACACATAACTTTGTAGTAATTTTATTGTCTTATTAAGAAAAAATGGCATTGCGGTGCCTGACTCTCATTCTTACATCGCACATTCACTGACCAAAACACACAAAGGTATGAGCATATTTCCAAAACTCTTATTTTCAAGGTGCGCAATGCATTTGCCGACTTGACATCCACACCGACATGAGTATGCAACCAAAACCGGTTTAATGTGTTGTTCGCGATAAGATCGTAGTTTTCCAATCCTTGGAGATATTTTTAACAATTTTTATCATAATGATTTGTTTATTGTAATAACGAAGACGATGATAATATCGTTATCTTACCTTCGGCTTTCTAATTATTGTGTAAATTGGATAGCAGGTTTTCGAGCAAGATATACTACCCTGCAATTCGTCATTATTTCTCACATTCTCGGGTTTTACACAAGCTCTCATGGTAAAGAACTAATTGAACCGTTGCCTTCCACCTGCTCTGCAGATTCGACTTGATCGAGAGGGAGAAAACAACTTAAGGCGGAGGGGGGAGATAGGGGTCCGATCAAGAATTCTACAACAAGGTACAAGACATGACATAAAAACATATGCTTTTTTTTTGAACTAGTATAAAATTCATCACATATGTGAACCTGATATACGTTTGATGACGAAAGCCTCAGATTGGCTCGCACCTTTTTGTATCCTCCTGATCTTCGACACTCCAACCCATTATGAATTACCCTGATATTCTCAGGGTTTTTAGTTTTTACTTTTGTTTGCTTTTGTGTTGTTTTCAGACTGATGTTCTTAATCTAACTCTGAGTCACTACAATGTGACATGGTCGCCCTACTCTGCAGGATTGTGGATATCTGAATGTCTAGAAGTGACCAAAAATTGGAAAAATAAAAGTTATTTCCCAGCTATTACAAAACGAGGCGTCTTGTTGATTTTGCCAAGATCTGGTAAAATGTGACAAAAATTGGAAATGTGGAAAAACAGACTTCTTCTAAGAATATATTGACCCTTTCACCGCAATAGTTTGGCCCTAACAAATTTTGTCAATGGTGATCGTGAACATGTTTTCAGGGAATGGGGGAGGGCTGGTCGGTTGATTTTACCACAGTTTACATCTTTCGATGACGTCACAGTCGCAGATTTGACGATAATGGTACTCGTCGCTAGTTCATGATGCTATAATGCAAGAATCTTCTGACATGCAGAGATCGCATCTACATCACCAGAAAGTTCTGAATATCCTACACAATACGTATTCACACTGTTTGCGCTTGCTTATCTTGCACAATGTTTGAACGTCGTGCCTGCATTAAAACCTGCATTTCCGCGTTAGTACGTGTAACAAATCGTGGGTAAATTGTAGTGAAGTATATCCGATTGTTGCGTGATATATATACCTTTGGTCTTTATCTTGCCCAGCAACCACGCAATTGGTATTCCTTAAAACTCTTAAAGGTATACAGTCATCTGTAATCTAAATATGCCCATATATGGTCAAAGGGGCATTCCTTGGTATCCAAAATGCCCATGTGAGGGTGCTGTTTTAATAAAGCGGCCACCTGCTTAAAATCTGTGATTGGTTAGATTTCTCTTTCCATGGTAACTGTGGCAAAATTGGAACAGGTGACAGTATACCTTTTAACTGACAAACCATTGAATAATATTATATTACTCTTGTCAAATCTATATTAATGCAATAAGTTACCCTTGTCATTGCATTTTGTGTCGGTAACCATAGTAACCGCTCTCGATATTACCTCTTTACGAATCTGACAGAAGTCTAGGGCTTTTGTAAATTACTTTAACGAGATTATTGTCATTAATCTCAGTTCCGACGTACTGAGCTTTCACTCTTACTTCAATACCCTTCACGGGTGGATACAGTCTGTTTCCGAAACTGTTGCCTGAGACAGGAAATAAATTTAGCGCATTTCACACTCTCATAGCTGAGTAGAATAGTGTTATAATGGAAACTTCGCCAGAACAGAAAACATATGAGATTTGCAAATTTTCATACCACACAGAGAATGTGCCTCAGCGGCATTCCGGGAGAATAAATCCGCGATAAAGCCGTTGGGGACTCCTCGGCGACAACTCATTCGAGGAACCCATCTAGCGACCTTTTGCATACATGCATACACATACATACATACTTAGATAGATAGATAGATAGATAGATAGATAGATAGATAGATAGATAGATAGATAGACAGATAGATAGATAGATAGATAGATAGATAGATAGATAGATAGATAGACAAACAGACAGATAGATCGAGAGATAGATAGATAGATAGATTGATAGATAAATAGATATTAGATGGATAAATGCATGCATACATACATACATACATACATACATACATACATACATACATACATACATACATACATACATACATACATACAATCATACATACATCCACCATCCTCATCCATCCATCCATCCATCCATCCATCCATCCATCCATCCATCCATACATACATACATACATACATACATACATACATACATACATACATATACATACATACATACATACATACATACATACATACATACATACATACATACATACATACATACATACATACATACATACATACATACATACATACATACATACATAACAACAATTACATGTATGCACTTCATAATTTGGGACATAGGTCCTGTGCAAAACACAGCATTACTAATATCATGAGCTTACGGTTGCATTTATGAGATACTCGGGTTTTGAAAATATTCAAACATCGTCTGCTATGATATACATATTCCAAAGACCACAAACACAATTCACAAGCGTACAAAGGCGAATAAAACACAGTTACTATGGGTCTGTACATTTTTATTTGTAGGCCTTCAGCATGTTAGCATGTATGATCATGAAGCGAGGCACATACTACTAATTTCCGATGTCTATACAGACTCTTTTCCGGTACATAGACAGACTGGTCTAAAATTTTTATACAGGTTTGTTTCCGGAACATTGTAAGACTTATTTCTGGTATTTATGCAGGGGTGAACTCCAATTAAACGATTTCAATGGGTAGGTTTGTTACGGGACAAAACTAGATTTGCACTCCTATACAAGGAATCTTGAGTACACGATCGTCACGTCATACGTCGAACAAAGACTTTAAGCCTAACAGTTTCTTTTCAAACTTAGCAGTTATTTTCTATACGATTCGATTGAAGAAACTCTACGAGTATAGCGCCTTAGTGAATACATAACCAGGAAAATAGAGTATGATACTTTCAATGAGCATAATATCAAGCGTGTTCTCATCATATCATGTATTTATAGTTTAAGTTTTATCGGAATCCTGCTCATCTTCGTGACTATGAAATTGAAAACGCACCCAGAGAGTTAAAAACTGAAACTTGCTGAATGTCATTATTTTTGAGGTCTACACAAAGTGTAGTCGTTTGCAGACGTCTAACTTTCTGATACTTACAAACCGGGATAGAATTGGTAGAGCCATCACGCAAACTCAATCGGTTGGCATGTAATAAAACATATTTTAAAGCTGCATACAAAGCTTGTTTCACTATGTTCACATCTTTATGTATAAAGTAAGCATCCGTATTGTCAGCCTGCATGTTTACATCATGATATTTCAAAGATAAAAGAAATCATTAATTATGCATGCAAGGTAAACAACAATGGACCCGATACGTAGCCTTGTGGTAGACCAGTGTTAATTAGGTCAGCTTTAAAGGGACTTCCATTTATACAGGCTATCCAACATGTGTACTAAAATACGAAAACGATTCTGGTATCGTTCATGTCCACCTGGCTTGTTTGTTTTGATATTGCGAAATCCTCACTCTGCATTTTATGTTATCACTCAGGTAGTCAAAGAATTGTTTGTGGACAGTCTTTACGATAAAGTCGAAAAGTATCGGCAAAACGGAAATAGGTCTATGATTCCGAGCATAATTTAGACCCCTTCTTATGAACCGCTGATTTTTTGCAGATTTCAAAACATCGGGTACCTTATCTGTCAATGTGATTCATTGAATAGTGAAGCAAGACAATGTGCAATGGCAGAGGCAGTCAGTTTTACTCTCTTTGATTGAGCTGTCGCTATGCTCTCACTGAAGTCGGCTACGAATAAGGCTTCGTCTTCCTAAGTCATAGTGACAGCAAAACTACATATAAGTCTTGGTATATACTTCTGCAAATGTTCTAGAGCAGATACAGTAGATTCCTGTACAAAAGTCGCTTGCTCAATACCGCACACACAAACTCTATACATATGTATATACACCACAGTATTATATATATATATATATATATATATATATATATATATATATATATATATATATATATATATATATATATTATAATATATAATACTGTGGTGTATATATATATATATGTGTGTGTGTGTATGGAGAGAGAGAGAGAGAGAGAGAGAGAGAGAGAGAGAGAGAGAGAGAGAGAGAGAGAGAGAGAGAGAGAGAGATATGATGGATGACATTTATTGCTGTAGCATTATCGAACCTTGTTCGACCCTCAAGACGTTCTCATCGCACGTCCGCCGAAGAACAAGCGGACGTAATTGGAAATCAAGAACGTAACAACTGCTATTCAACGATAACGACTGTTGACGGATTAGCCCGTTTGTGCGATTGTTACACATGGATGGAAGATCTCACCACTCATCGCGTAATGCCTGGAGTTATCTCTGGTGACTTGTAAAATCCCGTACTACTGGTTTGAATTCATGCATATAGCCTAGTGTCAGACTGTTTCTGCGGCTTGTTGCACTTTGCTTAAGGAGGTACGATACCATTCCAAAAAATGTTGGGACATTCTTGAAGTTGACTTTTCTGAAATAATCTTTATGTGTACATTGCAAAGATATGAAAAAAATATGGGGTACCCATGCAAAATTTTTGAAAAAACACACGCCAAAATTGACAGAAAACCACTAAATCTCCCATTTTTCGAAATTTTCACTTACCAGCAGAATCTTTATTTTATCGCAAACGATTAACAGATCCCAGTGTGCATACCACATTTTTGCATTGCCAGGACAGCTGAATTAGGACAATCAACTAAAATTTGTGATATCTTGTCTTAAAATTTAAATATTAGACCCTAAATTTATCATTTAACTGTAAAATTAGTCTTTTTTAAAAACATAAACTTCATATAAATGCACAAAATAATTTTCAAAATGTTAAAAAGTACAGCAATATCTATCAAACAGACAGTGTTCTTCTATTTAGAAGCAAAAAAAGTTGGGGTCACCACGCAAATTTCTTACTAAACAGCAAAAAGTGATGAAAAAAGGGTGAATTCTGTTAGGCCTAAGATTTGACCCTCTAGCTTACTGATATTATGTCAGAGCTACAATTTTTAATTATTCTCTACTGATCTTTCAAAATAAAAATAACTGTCGATTTTTCAGTGCAAAAATATAATTTCGGTTGTTTTGATTCATAAAAACTTCTGAAAGAAATATTATAAGGTCACCAGCATGATTTTTTGCCATTTTGTCCTGTTATGCACGCTCACCAGGTTAGGTAGTCTAAAAGGAACATGTACATCTTCTGGACAAAAGAGGGCGCTCTCCTATATAGAATGGTAGCGTACTACCTTAAAGCTTCAGCGAACTTGAACCGGCAATTTCTTTCCGGTGTCTTTGTTGCGTGTTATGCAAATTGCGTTCTATTTGCGTCGCTTGATCACGCTTACTGGACTCGACATTGTTATAAGGTATGAAAGATGAGATTGGTTGTCAGTTGATAGTCATCCACACTTTTATATCCGTCAGGATTATATAAGACAATCACACGCAAGGTACATGCTTTTGATTGCCATTTACCATATTCAAGGATTGATATATGACCTTGAGCTTCGCGAGAGAAAATCTGATAGAAAAAACTACATATTGCATTTTAATATGTAACAGAAGTGTTAATGTCGTCACAATGTGATTATCGTTGTAATTCTTACGACTTCAGTGAACAAAACGCAACTAGCGACCATTCCAGCCATAGATACAAAATAATGATTGTGAAATACTAATATATATTTCTCCGAACAAACATACGGAGCATGGAAAAGGAGATATTTATACTTGCACTTGGGGTGAAAAATCTGTTTCGCCGGTAGACAGACCTGTTTACCACCTGGTTAAATGTGAAAATGAAATTTTACGATCTCCAGCATTAAAGGCTTACCAGAAATAATGTCACAGGTGTTTAGTGAGAGTATATTAGAATTTCTCAGTGCCTCGCATTTGACACTCATACATCAAATGATGTTGTTCGTATAATTAATGGAAGTGATCTCCGTTAGCAGGTCATGATATTAAGCATTACTGACACTGAGGCCGTCTGATTTTATTGATCTGAGAGCCTTATTCTATTTATGTCACATTTTCATTACATCCGTAATGTGTGTAGCTATCCATTGACAATCCAGACAATCTTAATTTCTTGGTCTGTAGTGCTAAGGAGGTTTAAACCCCTTATTCCTGTGAGTTCGCTCTGCCTTTGGTTGTTGTTTTTACCGGACAATCGATGTCCCTACAAAAAGTAATATTCTTTCCTCTACTCAGACTCCTGTCCAGTATGGAAAGAAAACTTCAGCCAATCCAACAGCTTTCTAATGGCACGTGAAAATAACACCAATGGAACGTTTTCTACTGATAGTTAAAGTTATGTCATTAAGTCGTGTCTGTATTTGACTGTTTTTAAAAGTGCCAATGAGACTGAAGCTTCAATGATATCAATGCTACTATGATGCGCATTTAAACAGAACACGAAATTTCACCGGAATGGCAGTTTATCAGCATCAAAAATGATGCAGAAAGGATATGCGTCAAAGGTATTCTTTAAGAATGATAAGTTGAAGAAGGCTGCCCTTGATTGCATTTTTTTTCATCAACATTTTATCTGTTGTCCTAATCCATGGATAGAGCGATGCATGGTGTGTATAATTACTCAAGCAATGTAGCAATTATGTTGCGCCTAATATTCACATCACGACTGAAGATTACACATTATGAATGTCCTCTACATATCACCTGATGCTTACACCCCTCAACGCAAAATATCGAAACCCACAGACACATGTTCCCAATCTCCACACAGAGATCGAAGCGCGGTGGGCAGCAGCGCTGCGTGGATAATTCGAACCAAGCTAGACGGTTTCCGAGTGCTTGCAAATTTGAATATTCCAAACTTAACTGGGACTTCTTTCATTCCTGCGCGCGCCCAACTGGCTCAATAAACATGGCGGAAATAGCAGATTTTGATAGGAGCTATCTAGCTAGAGATCGCAACTTCCGCACACTGCTAAAATAATACATTATACACTAGTAAAAAGAATAAATAATCTGCTAAAACTTTGAAAATCGTGTCTGCAAAGCTGACAGCCGTTTGGGCATACATTTTGAATCACCGATTCACATCCATGTAACTTAGAGCAAGGTCTATGTTTTGTAAGTGTTCACCCAATCGAGTATCGATATAGAAACTAGTGTATCGTTCGATTATCTATTGTTTTTTATTCGAAGTATTATATATAAAAGACAGAAAATGTATATCATGGAAAACGCGCAATACCCAAACAGTTGGTGAAATCCGTCGCCTGTGGCAGAGGTTTGTATGGCTACTGCTGAGACTCCCTAGCTATGTTTTAATTTTCCACGCCACTACAATCTTTGTATGGAGATTGATATATTCGGTCAACGGTAAACATCTCTGCATTTACGTCACTGAGACATACAAAATCCTTAATGTTGCTTTGAATAGAGCAATAAACTTTTGCAAGACTTAAATGGACCTTACGTAATGAAAGCAAAAAAATCACTCATAAGGTCAGTATTGGCAAATAATAGCATACTCATTCCTTTTACGCCCAAATATACTCCATACTTTAATAAGACTTTGCTTTGCATGGCTGATTCAGGGGCCCCATTGTATTTGATTTAGGACGGCCCGACACTTGTACCTTTGATCGCGAGTAAACTTTAGTCATCCAAATTGAAAACCAACATGGTACGATAACCGATATGACTTCTATTTCTGTCTTCAAAGGGCCAAAAGACAAGATGAAAGTAGAGAGAGAACTGGCAATTGTTGGGTCGAACAGGATAATTGTATATTGAGAATACGGCTAAAAAAGCCTGTGGTAGGCTTTTCTCTTCTGCAGAGAACGCTTACGATATTCAATCGACGTTTCGAGTCACAAACTTTTAAGTTTAATTTTTACGGCTGGATACCAGAGGAAATTCAGCTGCGAAGCACTGCCTCCAACGTCTGTACGGCGGACAATTTTATTGGTATAATTGCTGCTGTAAATCTATTAGTTTGTAACATATCACACACTGTTCATTCAATCCAGACCCACGGTTCGATTGCAGGAAAATACATCAAGCGAATATCGAGTTTGTTTGACGGTTTGATGCTCAAAATAAAACAAGCAACCTAACGGCCGATATAGCTCCGCTGTATTTATGTAGAAAATAACTATTTTTGACACATGTTGATGAAGAAGGTGGAAATCTTTGATAGCTCAATGCAATGGCCAGAAAAAAGTGGCTAAAATAGCTGCAAAAATACACAGTTGAAGATTTCATCATACTTTTAATATATCACATCGGATCATCCCTAAGAACATGTCAACCAAAGCTATCTGATGAGTAGTTTTTTTGAGAATAAAATTTTCTGACAAAAATGGCAACAATTGCCCCCAAAAATAAAAATTGCAGATTTCATCATAATTTCAAAAGATCACATTTAGTTCATCTATAGAAACCTGTATACCAAATTTCAAAGCTGTTAGACCAGTACTTTTTGAGAAACATATGTTTTGACCAAAAATGGCTAAAATTGCCCAAAAAATTCAAAATTGCAGATTTCATCATAATTTCAATAAATATCATTTAGTTCATCTATAGAAACCTGTATACCAAATTTCAAAGCTTTACGACCAGTACTTTTTGAGAAACACATTTTTTGACCAAAATGGCTAAAATTGCCCAAAATTACAAAATTACAGATTTCATAAGAAATCAATATATATTACTTAGTTCATCTACAGAAACCTGTATACCGAATTTCAAAACTATCAGACCAGTACCTTTTGAGAAATACAGTTTTTGACCAAAAATGGTAGAAATTGCCTTAAAAATGCAAATTTGCATATTTCTGCACAATTTGAAACTAATTTGAAATATATCATCCCTGGGACATATGTACCAAATATCAAAGCTATCTGACTGGTAGTTTTGAAGAAGATATTTAAAGATTTTTTTACCAAAAATGACAAAAACTGCCTTAAAAATACAAATATGCAAATTTCACCACGATTTGAACAAATCTGACTGAAGTCATCCTAAGTAAACTGCATATCAAATTTCAAAGCAATCGGACAAGCGGTTTCAGAGAAGAAGATTTTTTTACCAAAAACACCAAAAAATGCCCCAAAAATACAAATATGCAAATTTTACCACGATTTGAAAAACTCAAGTGAGATCATCCCAAGTGAACTGCATATAAAATTTCAAAGCAATTGGACTTGCCGTTTTAGAGGAGAAGGCAATTGTTGACGGACGACGACGGACGACGACGACGGACGACGACGACGACGACGACGACGGACGACGACGGAAAATCAACCTATTTGATAAGCTCCGCGTCGCTGACAGCGGAGCTAAAAAGACGAAGATCTGGCATTTGTCAGAATAGTATGATAATATGAGTTTGATTATTGTAGTATCAGAGTATATGCCGACCTCAGTTTTGGAAGAAGTCACGAATGTACATTGCTTGTCCGAAATGAAGGCTTCGTTAAATAAGATGTTTTGCGATGGCTCTTCTTAACCTCTAAAATACGCCAGCCATCGCTGTCGCAGTAAGCCCATTTGCGAGTTGCTTGTACCAGGCAGAATAGATAAAACAGAAACATCAGTAGGGTCTCGGGCTATTACACGCAGCGAACTTCCTATTCGGTGGTGATTTTGACGAGAAATATCTAAAGCAGGTTGGCAGATTTTTGCATAACAAGCGTGTTAATGACGCTCCCGTAAGCGACTGATTTGAAAGAGGGAGACGTTTCCAGGTCTACAGGTTTTTCATCTGTCATGGATGAACGCGGGAAGTACCTTTGTGGAGAAGATGTACTTTGCAAGACTGAATAACAATAAAATATAAACTAAAAATATGTCTATGACTAGTAACACACCGTTTTTCATTATCTCCATATTAATTATAATGATTTCTAGAAAAATCAGTCTGTCAGTAAGCGACTAATGTATTTCTGTACTCTAATGTATCTATCTTCAACCAGTGTCTTGTTTTTTCTGCCCATGTGGCTGTCCATCTAAGGCTACATACATATATATGTCCGTCTTTCTCCCCTCACTCTGATTTCAGAACCCAGAAGCTGTTTTGACCGATTCATTCCATCTGAATAGATGGAAATGGTTTGTTTTTACAAAAACACCTACTGTCATTGTGATGCCGACTGGGGCGGATCTCATGACAACCTACATTGCTGTAGGTATCACCAGTGTTTCGCACCAGTGCGTGAATCGTCTCTGTCTTGATGCTTTTCTTGCCATGCAGTGGATTGCAAACACTAGCGATGACAGTGGAGAGCTAACTACGAGTCACGCATAAAGGTTGAACAAACGTTCCGAGCCCTATGAGGGTGAAAAGCTCTCCATATGTGTATTATGATATAAAGATATGCTTTGCATTAATGCCAGGCATGACCAAAGTATTATGATATTATAAATAGTTTGTATCCCGTAGGTATGCAGGTTTCATCGCATCTTCGCGATAATTCTAAGTATATTGCGCCAGGATGGAATTACAAAGTAAAGAAATTCATTAAATTGCTCGAAACGGTTGTAACTATGGCGAGAGTGTAGTGAACCTAGGAACGGACCTTTAGTTCACTTCAAGTGTGGTACACATGCACGCTTTAAATATCTTTAAGAAGTTGTTGGCGCAATGAGGAAAGCTGATGCTGCCGCAGGAATTTTGCAAACTGGCAAGTACAATACACTTTGGCAGTCCCCGTATACATGTAAGGTTAATTCAAAATCCCCCACTAAGGCCTAATACCGTAGATGGCCGCAGTGGTGATACTACGTTGCCGAAATGCGGAGGAATACGGAAGGCCGTTGGGGACCTGTCGGCGACAAATCTTTCGAGGAACCCATTTAGCGACCTTTTGTATACATGCATACACATACAGACATACTTAGATGGATAGAGATAGATAGATAGATAGGTAGATAGATTGATAGATTGATAGATAGATAGATAGATAGATGGATAAATGCATGCATACATACATACATACATACATACATACATACATACATACATACATAATACATACATACATACATACATACATACATACATACATACATACATACATACATACATACATACATACATACATACATACAGCACGATAACAATATGGCAGTGTAATCTAAAGTTTCATACCACTTTTAACAAAGCCAATACTTCGTCTGATTCGTTGACTCGATTTCTGTGAAGTGTTTCAAATATTTGATGACGTGCAGTAACAAGACAAGCACGAAGACGATCATCGGTAACGTACACAATTTTTCGTTATGTTATTTCGAGTCACTTAAATTTTCTTGTTGCCTCACATGAACCGCGAAATGATAGTATGAAAATGCCGACTCAGATTTTTTCAGCTTTGCAAAATATCGCTTCGAATGGACGTACCCATCGAGAAATTGCCTATTTTATCCGACTCATGTATAGCTTGTAATTTGAAATATGACATTATAGGTTGTTTGCGGTTCAAGGTGAAGCTAACTTGGCACCCGGCTCCCCTCAGTGGGTGGACACATGCGACAAAAATCGATTATCAGAATTATCTACACAGGGAAAAGGATATGAACCTAATCATAGAAAAAGCTCGCTTTGATGGAGCGCCGTGACACTATCGGTCTTGCACAATGAATTACGACGTGATATTAAATTGACACACGAAAACATCATTCAATGGCTATATTTGTCGACGGTACACACGGGCGTTTTATTTTGGACCTCGATGTTTACATATAGGTGTTTTTACAGAATTAAAATCATAAATAATGTTGGCATTTCGCTCTGATCACTTCTTTACTGAAATTATACTTGTCCAAATTAAACTATTTGGCACGATATTGACCCATAATTCAGAGCATGCACGCGAAACGTGTGAAAAATTTCCCCGTACAGTTACATAGAAAACAATCTATTCTGAGATCACTTATGTACATCTCTAGATGTTTAGCTTTCTGTTCATGGCTGAATAACTCAAAATTCTGCTGCCAAAAAAGTTTTTTTACCCTGGAAAGTCTCTATTTATTCATTTTATCCATCATTCAACAGGCTAAAGATCAATTACAGAGTGAGGCACCCTTTACTTCTGAGAAGCAGAAGCAATAAGAACTAGATTGCCGTGCGTTTTTGCTCAGCAGCCCGGTCTCAAACTCGTCGTTCTCCGATCACCAGTGCGGTACACTGGCCATTTGACCACGATGCATATGGCAAGTTCTTGTGAGTTTCGCCCCGCCAGTTAACACATCTGAGGGCAAACTGCAATTGCGCACTTGCGATTTCGTGTAAGACCATCAGAACAGCGCAGTCTCAGATTCTATATACCACATTATGTGTCAATATATGGTAAATAATATATATATAATTGGTGCGCTCATTTTGGTAATGATTCATTCAGTGGGTATTTTATCGTGATCTACAAGCTGTCTCGCGGCTAAATCATGTTAAAAGTAAGTAATTCCATAACAATGGTACCACGAAATACGTGCAATAGAACAATTTCATGCGCCGGAAAATAGCTGTTCGAATTGTGACAGATTTGTGAGATTTGAAATATGAAATAAGCTTCAAGATGCGATTAACACGCTGGAACGAGCTATTAAGATTGCCGTGGAAATTTGCGATTGATTCCGATCTACGTCATACGCCAAACACCCTACGTCATACCATCGGGCCATCGAACACATCACTATATATGTCATTTAATCATGTTGCAAAAATTCCGTTCCCACCGTCTTGTTTCAACACCCTCCTCCATCTCAATCCCACACTTGGTCTGTTCAGCATTTATTTATGTAATTTTTGTGCTCTCTCTCTTTCTCTCTCTCTCTATCTCTGTCTCTCTCTTACTTACAACTTGATTCTTGTTGAGACAGCACGCTTTGACCAAGCTGATCTATGCTTTGAAAATGTTTCCATATGAACAATATATATATATATATATATATATGTGTGTGTGTGTGTATCAATATATATATTATATATGATATATATATATATATATATATATATATATATATATATATATATATATATATAGAGAGAGAGAGAGAGAGAGAGAGAGAGAGAGATTATATACAAGGTGGTAAGTATGTATGTATGTATGTATGTATATATGTATGTATGTATGTATGTATGTATGTATGTATGTATGTATGTATGTATGTATGTATGTATGTATGTATGTATGTATGTATGTATGTATGTATGTATGTATGTATGTATGTATGTATGTATGTATGTATGTATGTATGTATGTATGTATGTATGTACGTACGTGCTAGTTTGCAGAAATATATTGCCCCTATATTTAACAAAAATCCAGTCCCTGCTTATTCCTATGTAGGGCCCTAGTTTTTCTTTCAGTTTTTCGTAGTGCATGCCTGCTGGATAAAATAGCAAGTAAGTATGGTTGGAACTAGGTCTGTGACATTCTCGTGAGGAAACTCGAATAATGGCTAATGATGCTTTGTGTGACTATGTGAACATTCACTCGTCTTCTTTTCTAACTAAGGTATTGTCTTTTGTATGACAAATCAGATTGCACGATTTGAATCCCTGGGAGTTTTTGTTTGGCAAAGATCGTGGACGTCGAGTTAGAACTACTCTACACTGCTGTTCGGCAAAACCTGTCTCATAGAGCCAAATTTATTTTAAATCTTTTTTTTGCAGACTCAGTTCTGTGAATGCAATTATTAAAGACCCCTTATATTTTAACGAAGTTGACAGCGAGAGGTCGCAATTACAGTTGAATGCGCAAAGGAGACATTATTCAAGACTTAATTGTTTGAAATGCTTTCTCTGCCTGCTGCTCGGTTTGTACAAATATGACGCATGAGTGATAAATCATCGTCTTGTATAATTCTGTAAAGTAAACAATTTGATTTTTCCCATGGAGTTAACCCGGATTATAGTAGACACGTATTTCAAATACTAATATAGTTTAGATAATTTGTTTCTCTAAATAAATGCCAATCGTTGCACGGTGAAACCTAATGTATTTCTGGTTGTGAAAGTGAATAGTTTCAGCATTTTTTTTAGCAAAATATGAACAAAAGTGAAAGATTTGCAGTTACGAGTCGCATACTAGGTTAACTGAAATGGCAATAATGTAATGAATAGAAGAATTGAAAAGACAAAATTTCTAAAAATGTGGAATTATATTGAATTAGAAAGGTATTTTTCCATTGTAGGCATTGTGAGGATCAGTAGTGTTAGTAGACATAGATGGAAGGGTAGCCGGACTTGAAGAATATAAAACTTGGGTTTGGTAAATTTTGAGTTGTTTTAAAGACTGTCTTTTAACTGGTTGATCATAGATCCATGGGAAGTTTTATTCTTTATTGAAATGAACAGACAACGGAAATAAGATGGCTCAGGTCCTAATGCTAGGAGTCTTCAATGATCTAGATTTCATTAGATCAGGCATTCCGAAAAAAATACCTTACAGTCAATATAGCAGCATGTATTTAGAACCGAGGCAGATGGGACAAAAATGAGCTCGTTAAAGATGTTGGCGACACTTTTCCTTCACACCGCAATGTCGTTAAGTTTCTCTCCCTACCAAAGGCTAATGCATTGCAGAGGGATCAAACTACGCATGCACCTGAATCAACCTGGAAAATGCAGCATTGGAAATGCCAAGTTGACTACTCAGGCTTACAACCCGCAGAGTCTGTATGCAAATAGTAACTGAAAGTGACAGCTATACAAATGTGGTCATGCCTTCCTACGTAACACAAGGAGTATTAATCGTAATTAGATCGTGAAAAGGACTTTTGTCAGGAATAAACCGACACAAATGGAGAAAACCAGCGATGGATTCGTAAGGTTTTCCACTAAGATTTATTCTCTGAGAATGCCAAAGAGTTGGTAAGCCCTTCAAGGATCATCACAAATGGTATAAACCAAAACACGCACGTGTTATTTCAAGTAAGAATCAAAGAAATGTAATACAAAATAGAGAATATGAAACGCAACGAATGGATACTTTTACCATCGAATAAAGTTAGATAGGCGTTCCATATAATGCGAACTGTTTGCGGTTGATATTTCATAGCTAATCAATAATTGATCGGTGACGTTATCAGACCGTCTGATTCGGTTAACAGATACTTTATTTAAGACTAAAATATTTCCTTTAACTTAAAAAATCAGTGGGCTGCAATTGCATCGTGTTCACTCATCGGTCGCATTCTATTTGGAGTCCATTACCAAGAAAGTATAGATTACCTTTAATCAACAATTAACATCCACTTTCGTTGAAATTCAAACCAGATCACTCATGGTGATTTCAAGGCGAGAATATACCATGTGCTATTAGTGGTGTGTAACCATGGTAGTAATTTTAAATAGGAACGCCAAGTTACAATCACAATCTGCAATCTTGATATTAACTGCTCGACTTAACGATTCGAAACAAAGTTAAGACAATAAATGGAATGTTTCATTGCCATGTAAAGAGCTACCGAAAGAGACATATAGTCTAGTTATTATATTTTGACTTACTCTAGGTATACACTACAATAACCACTTTGCTTTTGTTAGTTAAAAGGGAATTCGAAATTTAATAGATTGGATACGTTGGTGAATATATCTGTATTCCAGTGTCGAACCCTAGCAAAAGAGTTACCAAACTTTATTTGGGTCTCCAATTGAACGTCAGAATTCTCATTTCATTTAAATCCATAGCAACACCATTTTCTTACACAGAAGAAAGGCGTGTACTTGTAAAGATTTCAAAAACAAAGGTCACAATGCATTATTTTGGGGAACGTTGCGCCGAAATACGCTGGCGTAAGTTCACAATGGGGCTTACACTGATAATTTCAGTATCACAGAAGCGTCATGCATAAAGTGGCCCTTTCGAGTTCTAGTTGTCACATAAATGACTCTCTTAGCTTCTTTTTACACCTGTGTTGTCCCTTTACAGTGTGTGTAAACCATGTAACTGGTCTCACATGCCACAGATCACTTCTTTAAGAGGTGATAACCCCTTTCAATGAACAGTAAGGGATAACACTTCTTCTCATAATTACAACAATTAAAGACATGACCCTAGGACTTTGCGTATGTGAAATACGTTGAGTGTGACAACATGTGTCCCGACAATCGAACTTTGAAATACAGCACTGCTCGTGTAACAGGTATCCACAGAAAAATAGCGTTCATGATATTGCAAAGATATTTCGCTTTTGAGTGGCTTGTGTTGACTACGAATATTCAGGTTTTGGGTTATTGAACTATAAACCCATATATGACTTCTCATAGATAAAAAGGTATGTTTTTATGGTGCTCGTGTGTGCCATGGACTGAATACAGTGCATTTGTACTCAACAAGACAATTGCCTTTTGAAATGTTTTGTATGCCCAGTTGAGAGTGAAATAGCTTTAGCAGTATATCCTCCACGAAAGCGTTCATTCGCAAATATTTTTGCTTTTTGCCCGTCCTTCGCAGTCGGCTTCCTTTGAGTTACCGCAAAGCCACGTCATAGTCAGGTGAAGTGCAAAATGTGAAATCATAGCATTGGTATGGGGAAAGGTAAGTAGTATGAAGGGTTTCCACAGTTTATGTCTAACACACTAACTTGTCCCATTAAATGTTTTTAACACAACTGAGACCTTGGTTATGTTTTGGTGTAGTTCATAATAAAAAGTACAATAATAATTTTTACGGCAAATCGACAATAGAGTTACAATTTGCATCGAGAAATACAGGATTAACACTGGTTTGATTTCTTCATTACAATTAGGCAAAGTTTTCCAGAAAAATTATTTGTAAACATTGAAAATCCATCGCCAGACATCTGACAGCAATTTCTCATGGGCTATTGAATTTGAATAGGCTATCAAATCGAATGTCGGGCACGTATTTGGCTCAAGGGAAGGTACTGCATTCTAAACTTCAACACTAAAACAACGTTTTTCAGCAAACAAAGGAAAACCTAATAAATCCAAATAAATGCCGATTTTAGTAACTTCTATTATGGCACTTGAATGACCAACATTACCGTTTGACAGTCAAATAAAATGACCAATTTTTGCTAAAATGTAATTTAATTGTCGGAAGACCCTATCCAACAATTCATGTACATCTTGTAAGCGGTTCATGTTTTCATTTTTAAATGTTGACAGACTGAAAACGAGAGTTTCGATCAGAGGTCACAGTGGTGTATTTAGAAGTGTAAGATAATTGGACTTAAATGTGCGTTTGGCAAGGGTAACATAACATGTTAAAAGATGAAAGAAATATTCAGGTCGGACACTTCAAAGGATTAATACAGGTTTTACGGGTTATTTACTTTAAATAAAGTCTTCTCATTCTATCCCTTGATTGAATACGGAGTTTTAACGGCAAAGAACGATACACCATTACAATTGTCTAAGGTTATTCAGAGTGGTGTAACACGTTTTGTGATGAACGCCAGCAGGCATGCGCTGATACATCAAAACACTAAAATGGCCACGGATAATTGCGCCCGTAGGTGCGTCAGACATCTTTCCAGTTTGTTTGTACTGACGTCGTTCTTCGAGATAGATTGTGATGACTGACAGCGCTTTTTAGTGCTTTTTCCGAGATTAGCTCTGCAAAAGGAAAAGTTACTGGTTATTTTCTTTGTCCTTTATCAAGGTAGCATTCGAACGAACAATGTTGAAAGGTTATTTCAACGATATCAATGGGTAGACCTTTCCTGATAGGAAGGGAAAGTCAGCTGGTAAATCGACTAATTAATTCTTCTTTTTTTCTGGTGTATAGACGGAATGCCACAGAACCGACAATGACGAGGAAAGACATACAAGAAGCAGTCAGATTTTGAAAAGGAAAAGCACAGACTTAATGCGAGGTCCAAGTTTGATGCGGATATTTATCGACATCGATTCCCGTACACACCGATTTGACTTTTAAATACCGAGGTATCAATTTGCATCGAAAGAGAAGTGAGAAGATGTGATATGCATTCTTGCGAAAAGGACATGGAGCCTAAAATGGGTTTTCACTATCTTACGTCTCTGCCTGCCTGTCTGTCTGTCTGTCTGTCTGTCTGTCTGTCTGTCTGTCTGTCTGTCTGCATGCCTGCTTGCCTTGCATGCATGCATGTATGTATGTATGTATGTATGTATGTATGTATGTATGTATGTATGTATGTATGTATGTATGTATGTATGTATGTATGTATGTATGTATGTATGTATGTATGTATGTATGTATGTATGTATGTATGTATGTATGTATGTATGTATGTATGTATGTATGTATGTATGCATGCATGCATGCATGCATGCATGCATGCATGTACGTACGTACGTACGCATGTATGTATGTATGTATGTATGTATGTATGTATGTATGTATGTATGTATGTATGTATGCATGTATGTATGTATGTATGTACGTATTAAATGCGTATTTGCATAACAGTTGGACTTCCAAATGCTTAACGCTACTAATTGTAACTACTATACTTTCATTTGTTTCGCATATTGAATGTTAAGACGTTTTTCCCAAGGAGATTATTGGTAAGGTGCTCACACTTTTCAATTTTGGTTTTTGAATTACTATACGGAGTAAAATTGATTGGTCCAGATAATAAAATAAATTGCGAAAGTTATTGTCAGCGGCTATTCACAATGTTATCCTTTATGGTAATTGAAAGATCCTTTATAGTAAGCAGTTATTTCAACTCAGATATTCTGGAATAAATGAAAATCTTGTAGCTGAGATGATCTTTCTTTCTCAGCAAATGTTTTATTTATTCATTTTAATGTATACGCTGTAAGTTGTTGCTAAGCTACCAGACTTAGTTACAATTTTTTTACAAGTATTGTAAAACTGACATTCGATTTGACATTTATGCTAATAAATCGAAGAAAAAGTTCTTTAAGACATAATTACAAAAAGGCTTCCAATTTTTGTCTAGCACTTTCGCTAGTAAATTCGTTTTCGAATCTCATTCTGCATATTAATTCTCTTTTGGAATGAGAAAAAAGACAGAAATTCTAAAAGTATAAGGATCCTTGCTTTGACAAATTAGCCATGATTTAAAAATTTGAAAACACTGCAATTACAGTGACATGGTTGATACAATTATAAGCACTTTAATTTTCAACGATCAAGTCTATAAAAGACTTGATTTGACTCTCTGCCAGAAATATGTAAGTCGCCGGCAATCCCAAAACATACGTTTCTGCGTTTCTACAATGTCACAAAACCTACAAAAATTACTATCCGACTTTTTCCATTTAAATAATTTTGCATGATTTGGCAGGATGGTAAGTAAAATATTACACATGAAGACAGGAAGTCGTCGTTCTCTTGTTAAACTGATAGTTCTTAAAATAAAGATTTTCTTCCAATCGACATTCAAACTGAACTTTCTATGCCACATTTGTATGACCCCTTGCTGAAAAAATCCTTTGATTTTGATGTAAGTAAGATGATGTTAGTGTAAATTTGTCGACCGGTTTGTATAATTTAGTATCCCTCTTATGTTCTGTGGTTCTCAATTAGTCGGGAAAGTATCCACTAAATATTCACCAAGAAAGGCAAGTGGATTTGTTCCAAAACCCATCGAATTTTTCTGCTAAATAAAAACTAGATTACAGATCATAGTGACGTTTTCAAATACTGCTTTTTTTCACTGATTTTTCACAATGGTCACAATGTTCGTTTACTGTTTTAGACGCAAAACATCTGTTAAGATTAGATATGATTCCTAAAAAGTCAAACATAAGAATTATTTTAATCATATGCAGGCTTTGTGAAAAATCATGACGGCATCCTTACAGCTTTTGCAGACGGTAAAGGCTGTATTTGCAAATCCAAACCTGTAAAGAAAGATGACATGTACTAAATATAACATTTGAGAGGATCAACATGGCTTCATATATCATGGCCTTTTGCAAGATAGCAGGTCACGAACCATTGTCGAAAATGAAACAGCTAGTTAGACGATTACGCTGACGATTGGGGCGAGACATACTTTATTCTTCGCACATACTGAACCTGAAAAACTTTCTTTTACGTTAAAGATGACGACGTGGTCGGTGACCATGATTCTCTCATCAGTTCCAACAGTGACTTCGTGATTGCAAAATAAGTCCCTTTGAGTAGCTAGCTTCTAACTGTTCTAGCTTAGCATGTTAAGTAGTATGTCCAATGCGGATGTTTACGAAGGGATATGGACCGGGTAAGAATAGCAATTTTAATGCAAATTGCCAAACGGTTGCTTCTTGGAGCAAATTTTCCCAAAACACAATGAGCTCCGTACTACTTTTCGTTGGGTGAGAGTTTTAAGCTCCGAGCTAGTGTATACTCCTGCGCCATTACAAATTCTCGAGGCATAATAGTTGAACAAAATGCATCCGAAAACAAGGATCGATCAGTAGTAGTGGCAAAGCAAATATTAAAAGTTGACATGATATATTTACGTTTGCAAAATAGTCACTGGATAAGGAAATGGAGCTGTTAAAAGCGACAACAAAACAAACAAAACAAAACAAAACAAAACAAAAGCAAGTTCGCATCCGTCTAGAAACTCTAACAATACTAAGGCTGTGTTCATAAATAATGGTTGGCCTTGAGGAACTGCAATTGAAATCTTTGTTTTTCAGATCCCCCTCAATACCCTAAAAAAATTCAACCCCCCATCTATATGATCAACATTTTTCAAGCCCACCCCAATTATCTTATAGCCGCATATTTATTAGGGATGTACGCACAGAAAAAACAAACATGTATTGCGCAGTTCTGCTCGCAGATGTTCGAAACTACATGTACCTTTCATTAGCAGTTTGGATAGCCATATTCCTGAGGCAAGTCATTAATTGGATTAATTTTAAATCCTTCAGTGGACTTTTTGGATTTATCAATTTAAGCCGACTTGGGTTAAGGTAGCTAAATACCTTTTAGCCACTTTCAGATTTTATTTTTTTCTCAATTGAACACGTCCTAAACCCCAATAAAGTATACATTTTCTGAAAGCCCTGATATAGAGCTATCCGACCAAGCACAGTACACGGTCATTATTTGCATAAGAGTCACGTGACAAGCGTTTTGCTGAACCTTCCAAAAACCGCTTTTTCCCGCCTTATGCGAACATGCTGCAAGATTTCCGGTTGGAATTTCTTCATTGACAAGCCTTGACAATATCCTTCAAAACAGTGTCTGCGATTTTTTCCCAGAGGCTCCATTCAAATTATATGGCGTGATAATTAAAATTCCTTGAAAATCACCTTCATCTAACACCTTTAAGAGCGCATTGAAAAAAAAACAAAGGCATATAAAGAAAATCCCAGACACGCTTTTGAAGGATATTGTCAAGGCTTGTCAATGAAGAAATTCCAACCGGAAATCTTGCAGCGTGTTCGCATAAGGCGGGAAAAACCGGTTTTTGGAAGGTTCAGCAAAACGCTTGTCACGTGACTCTTATGCAAATAATGACCGTGTACTGTGCTTGGTCGGATAGCTCTATATCAGGGCTTTCAGAAAATGTATACTTTATTGGGGTTTGGGACGTGTTCAATTGAGAAAAAAATAAAAATCTGAAAGTGTCTAAAAGGTATGTAGCTACCTTAATGTAAATCTGGCTACTAGGTCAATGGTACCCGCTGAAGAGCCCACAAAATGACGATCATGAGAGGGTGTATGCAAATGTGAATGCCTAGCTTCACTTTGTCAATTAATGGGAAACTAAGCATGGTGACCTACGAAAAAATATGTTTTTCAAAATGTACAGATGCTCCTTAAACATTAACATTACTGGAAGGTTGAAATATTCCATGAAATAAATGTTTTCATCTCTGAAATTTTCGGTATAACAATTACAGATTCGGTAAATAAGTATCTACCTTTGGGCCTATTCACATATTTTGTTCATTGAAATTAGAATCTTTACAGTTCAAAGATAAAATTTGTGTTATTGTACGATGAGAATGTGAACGTTTCATTCATTGCATGAACCTGAAACTATTGTTTTCATATTGATTTTCAGTATTTTTTAATGAAAAACAGTGACTTTTCATCGGACGTTTGTAGAAAATCGAGCAAGGTCACCCCATCTCCTTTCTTTAATATTTAAGTATTTTAAAGTGGCACTCCCACTTGGTAATATTTTTAAAACACATGTTTTTAATGCCAACGGTCGATATTTCACGTGGCAACTGCGCGCGGATCGCGAGATATCGATAAAAATATGTCATTTCCCGAGCGTATTTTTCCCATGCCGAAGTTTTACGATCGTTTCTGATTATGACCCGAAATCCCCCGAAGGTTTGTTGTTGTGCTGATTGACGATATTCTAGGGAGTCCATAATAAGTTCGAACAACGCATTTATTTACGCCCAACTGCGAAGACTTTATATACAGCATTATGCTTTTACCTCAGGCTAGTTTTTTAAAAACTCCTTAGTTTTTATCGTTTTCATTATTCTCAATCAGCTGTATTATATTTTAACCAATACCACATAAACATCAGTTTTTACGTGTAAAATATTAGCCGCCTCTGATGACTACATTTTGTCGCCTGCCACACGGTTACACGTGGTTCGATACATGGCGGCCGCCGCGCCGCGTGGTATGCGTCTATACATACCACGCGGCTGCCGCTATGTTTCAACCGCACATAACTGTGCAAGTCACCTATGCAAATTCTGGAGGAATCAGCAAAATGTTTTTTTTTTTTTTCGCCAAGTCAGTAAGACTCAGCTTTCTCGAACGGATCATTGCAGATCACAGAAGCGAGTTGCACTGAGGCGTACAGCAGCGTCAGCGTAGACTCGTACTCCATAGCTTAGTTGAAAATGGCCCCAGTGCCGAACGTTCGATATTAGGAAGCTGAATTCAGGTGGGCCACCGGAATTCAAACTTTACTTTTTTGAGGACATGTTTTTATCGATATCTCGCGATCCGCGTAGCTACGTCAAATATCGACCGTTTGCATTAAAAAAATGTGTTTTAAAAATGTTACCAAGTGGGAGTGTCTCTTTAATATACCAGAACACTACCCTTGAATTGTCAAATCCCCTTGAATTCCTCCAGCCCTCCCTCTCACTCAGGCAGCCTAAGCTTTATCTGTCTTCACAGTTATTCAGTCATAAGCCAATGAGGGGGCCTGTTTTACATCTGTGTTTCACTAATCGCAAAATCTTATGTTGTTTACTTCACATCATCACATAACGTGTCATTTTCATCACTTTTCCTGTGATATGCTTCCCCCTTTGGTCCACGGATAGCCCACAGCACGAGTCCTTACCTGAAGGTGACCTCACCATGAGGTTGTGATTATTCTCGCGTTATCATTAATTTTGACATTTGGATGTCACGCACTCGAGACTTGATTTTGGCCTCACACAGAACAAATGGTAATCAGAAAAACCTTCATAAATTTCATAAATAACATCATTTAGAAGATTTTGTTGTTTTCAAATTTCGGCACGGGCACGGATGGTACATATATACAATTTTCAAAACGATGATTTATATCATATCATGATATGAGTTGTATTATATATATATATATATATATATATATATATATATATATATATATATATATATATATATATATATATATATATATATATATATATATATATATATATATATATATATATAATATATATATATATATATATATATATATATATATATATAGACGAAAAGATCTGTAGAACGGCAGGTTGTTCTAAGATTGACCTTACTTCCAATCCCAAGAGTAAATTTTGATGAGCAACGTTTCGATGTGGCTAGCACACCTTCATCAGGCTCTATTTACTAAAACAAAAACAATGTGCGCATGTCCAGATCAGACAATGCGGGAATATTCACGTGACCCAAAAGGAGACCAATAGCACGAAAGCAACTAATTTTGAATTCCCGTAGGCTCGTAATCATTCAAACCCTGAGGATACATCGTTTCCGCTTTGTTAATCCATAAACTTTCTAGCTGTTTCATAAGTTGTGTGTTAGGATCTGGTAATCGGCAGAGGATTACGGCTGTCAAAGCATTATCTGACAATGAATGACCAGGCAGCCTAAAATGAGGCACTACATAAGGAGACCTGTCCTTACGATTTGTTTTGATATTAGAACGATGGCCATTCATTCTTTTATGGAAAGGTTGTGTTGTCTGCCCTATATATTGAATATTACATGTACGACAGGTTAAGGCGTATATAACGTTGTTTGATTTACAATTAACGTCATCTTTAATTTGGAAGGATTTACCAGACACTGTAGATATGAAATACTTTGTGTCCTGTATAATAGAACAGCAAGCACATCGTTCTCTGTTACAAGGTTTGCAACCCCAGGTAATACGTTCAGATTTAGCATGTTTAAGTTTATTTTGACGTAGAATGTTACCGATCGTCGCTGGTTTGCGGTACGCGATAATTGGTGGCAATGGCATCACTTGTCTCATGCGAGATGATGATTGGAGGATGATCTGGTTTTTATCGCTGATTTCCTTCAGATGAGGTTGTCGTGGATCATACGTTGTAACCCAAGGCACTCTATCTGTGTGTGTAAGTGATTTACATTTGTATTGAAGTAAATCGGAACGAGTTTGGTTTGATGCACGAGCGATCTGCATATCAATGGATTTTCCCGAGTAGCCACATTTTCTGAGGTGAAAGCGAAATTCTTTGATTCGTTGATCACACCATTCCGATTTACTGCAAATACGGCGAATACGAAGTGTACCGGAGTAAACGATTGACTTAAAGATGTGTGGTGGATGACAACTCGAAGGGGGCAGGTAACGATGAGATGCTATAGGTTTACAATAAAGGTCCGTCTCAAGTTTGTGGTTAATAAGGTGTAGTTTGACATCTAAAAATGGAACTGAATTAGGACTTATTTCACAGTGAATTTTATCTTCGGATGACAGTTGTTTAGCCGGTTTATGAGGTGCGTATATCCGTTTCATTAGATGTAGATAGCGCGGCAAGATCATCGATGAAACGCTCTGTGATATCTGGATGGTTTGGGATGGTAAAATAAAACTTCCGCATCCACCAACTCATATATATATTTGCATACGATACTGCGAATGGTGTACCCATAGCAGTACCCGAGATTTGTTTGAAGTGTTTCCCATTAAATTGGAAGAAATTATTTTCCAAAACAAAGCGAGCTAATTGTGTTATTTTAGCAATATCTCGTGGGTGTGTGTCCTTGTGTGATCTTAAGGCATCTTCAATTATTATATATATATAATACAGTGGTGAATGAAAAGTGACCCATGCGGGACTCGAGCCCACACCCCCGTATACATTACGTAAGATGGCTAAACTCATCACCTAACCTTTCAACCTAAGGATCCCAGGGGATTCTACAGGGCCTCGCACACAAGTCACCAACTTATTATATATATATATATATATATATATATATATATATATATATATATATATATATATATATATATATATATATATATATATATATATATATATATATGTATGTATGTATGTATATATATATGTGTGTGTGTGTGTATGTATGTATGTATGTATGTATGTATAATATAATTAATTTTTCATTACTGTCAAATATAGTTTGAATCAGGCCGTACAAATCACACGGTTGGTGTGTACTCGTAAACATGCATTGACAAATGTATATTTATCTACATCTGCCGTAACATAATACACATGATGTAATTAAAATATTTTGCCCATTCAACACATTCTTTCCCGATGGTTTTTGTCCTGGCACTATTTTATAGTTTGTTATTCGGTGCAGATTCTTTACATGGCTGACTCAGGTCAACAACGCTATTTTCTCGTTCTGCGTCATTCAAACTCCATAAATACGGTGAAAGAATAATCAGTGAAATTTCCTCATTGTCGAAAAAGTCGTTCTCGTAACGGGATGAACCCTACTTATACCGTACAACAATTGACTAGGTATACGACGTCCAAGTTATAACGAGGCAATCTTAGGTTTAATATCGAGTTGCAATACTTATGAGTGATTTAAAAAGGAATCTTAAAGATGTGGCGATCAATGCCGGTTATTTTGGTCAATGTTAAAAATTTGCCTAGCGTAAAATCTAGTACGACATCAAATTAAACAAATTTGTCGCGATCACCGACGAGCGGCAGGCTGCCATTCTCGTTATGTTGCGTTGTCGAATCAAAGGAAACCAACGGCGACGCCATTGTGTCGACAAAAACGAAATTCTGCGTATTGTGGCATAGTTCATATCAAGGAAAGAGATGAGCGAAAACTAATGTCGCGGAAAATTTGTTTAAGTTGTAACACCTAGAGAGAATTCGCATGTTAGTTATTGCAACTGTATCACCTTTGTGTTAGTTTGGCCAAGAAGACCAAACATAATGCCAGCAAACTCTCGTCAAATGGGTTAAATTTTATTAAAATTCCACACTTTCATCTGTACAAGACCTCCAAACATGTATAAACTTTAAACGTTCGACCGACCCATCTTACAACTGCCGTAGCTCATACGGAACGTGTTATATATGTTTGCCTTGCGTAGCTGTAGAAAACTCATGTAATATTTTACGTAAAGCTTTTGTACGATAACGCTACAGTTGTAATTGTACAGTGATCTGGTTGAAGACATCTCCTACCTGAAATCTTCCTGTTTCGTTTTTCGCTGATTTCCAAACAATTATTACGTAGTCCGAAACTCAACACCTTACATAAACTAGCCGGTCTAACATTTGTGTGCCGGAGTTGTCTCGGGTATTAAATCAGCAACGAGCTCATACGAAACATATTCTGCCGGATGAACATTGTTCATACACGGTTACTCGGAGTACACATTGCCTGTATTTTGTTAAATTCCTCGCAGTCTTTTTTCATTTATCTAGAAAGGAACGTCTGATTAAACATTTTTGAAAAGGATGAACGTGTCCGTCTACTGGCGCCGCAGTGTACTGGTGCACGTGCTTTCCATTTAGAAACCCTATACCACTAGGAGAATGTTGACTTGCCATTCCAGTCACCATTTACTCGGCTTTCGCACCCGTTGCTACCATTCGGGCGCAGCCTGGAGGTGAAAAGTCGTAGCTTATAAGCGGTGCTGTTCTCAAAATGGAAGCTTCAATATTTTTAAATTAATAACTACGAATGGAGCACAACAATAACATAATTTGTAAACTCTGTCGATCATGAAGAACCTTAGACGTTTTCACAAAATAATGTATACCAACCTAATAGGGCTCATTGTTTGAAAGTGTGTCAACTGATGACACCTTTGGAATATTTCAATCATGTCACCCTCAAATTATTATCAGCGGTGACGACGATATAGTGCATCAGAAATTACAACCCGTTCTTTTGGTGAAATATTTTTCTAACTGATGCCTCACTAATATTAAGACTGAATTGTAACAAAACAGTTAAGAGAGCTGTATGTACGTGTAAGTATGGTTAACCCAACGACTCACAATTTAAGTAAACAAATATTGAATCCTATCGTCATTTTCATAGGCGAAAGTAAGCTATTGAGAATAAAATAAAGCTAAGATTACTGGTATACTAGGTTGAAATAGTTCATACAAAGCGAGTACTAACATACTTCACGAACTTCCCAGGGAATTCAGTTAATTGGTACAAAAGGCGATTCGTAATGCAGGTACAACTTGTCTTGTTTCTGTTTTTAGCACTTAGGTCCAACGTTAAACAGGATAAATACACCCGTTTCGACTGCTTGTCTCGCTTTTAAAATGCAAACACCACTCATAAATTCACGAATCGACTCAAGGGCTGGCCCATTGAAGTTGAGACAGCGGTATCTTACAAATGACAGGTTATATCCAGACTCAAGGATGTTGAGTACAGACCCGGTTAAAGAATGTCATAAAGTATGTAGTACGTGTATACTGGTCGCAACGATTTTTTAAATAATCACTGATTGCAAACTTTGCCTTAATGTCGATTTTATATACCTTTTGACAATTACACGTGGAATAATGATTGGAAGAATTGCAATAGAGTCAAAGAATTGTAATAGAAGCATCTGTCTAAAGGCTCTTGAAGTACGTAAAATATTTTTTGGAGAGACGTCGCTATTTTCTTCCAAAACGAACAAAGCATTTCTGAAATTGTACTGAAACCGACTGTTGGTGTTGTTAATGGGCATCACACAGTCACGCTGAGAATCTGCACAGAGACGACCATAAAGGAGATACACTTCCATGCGCAGTAAGTGATTAGCAACGCTACACAAATGATAAGACGTCTTTGATTTTACAAAAATGCTGAATGCACGCTATACACAGAAAGATGCACTAATTAGGCAGTGGAGTGTATATTTCATCTCAGTATTGACCTTGAAACCGACATGAATCCATAATCACCCGTTGATGTGGCTTGTTTTTATGGGCATTAAATGTATTTTAGAATTCCACTTTTAAGCTTCGGATTTCATTAATATCATTATTATATTTTGAGGTTGTAATTTTAGAGATAATTTGCTAAAACGTTCCAGGCGATTCAGAGACCGTGAAAGGTTACCATGACACCGTTTCCCACCTATCCTTTCAAAAAGAGCCCGCAGAACTAGGAGAGATTTCATTTGAAGCTGAAGGAACTATTTTAAATATATACGAGCTTGAATCTGAGTGGGACTAACGGTAAAGGTATATGCAAACACGTTGCTAGTGATGAGAATTCGAACGACTTTTCGCAATTATTTTCTGATAATTATGTGTGTGGTATACATGTGTGGAGCACATTCTGGCTCTATGCGACATAGAATAAAATAGCGTTATTGAATTAAACTTGGTTGGGCTATGTACACCTGATTTTATCGAGTAGGTGCTTGAAATGAAAGAAGTGCTTAGAGCAATATCAATGCAAAGATCTGTTTCAATGTGAACCAAAAACTTCATCATTTCAAACTAGCGAAGCCGCTGGCAATACGAATGTTTCTCTTTTCATGCAAATTGACCACACGATATAGGGAGGGCAATTCATACATGTTTCACATATCAATTTTTTTTTTCAAAATCCGACGAAAGTACATTACATCATGAAAGATTTGTAAATTATATGAATTTGCAACTATATATTGGTAACAGAACTACAACGTTTGACGGTATATGTTGAAACCTGGTCGTTGTACTCGTGAAAGTTGATTTCTCATTGTGATCTGTACATAGCATCTGACAAAATACTATTCACACTAGCGGCAAGCCAAATTGTGAAGGTAATGATGGCCCTCTGTACGTGTGGCTATAGCATTTTCTAGGGTCTATGGTTATACTAATCTATAATCAATTGTACCTGAAAGCTTCAAAGCCACAGTGAATGCTTTTAAATGTTATTCCTGCGATTCGTTCATAATTGTATACCCACTGTAATTTCATGTTTACTCTCTGAAGCACTTTCTGTTTAGCATTGTTACCGTGACAGATGACAAACGCTGTTAAGACCGGAGATTATTTCCGTTATTCATGATAATAATGCACCTCTCACACAGACTCTGTGTAGACAATATACGATGAGGGTTTATGCCAATTCTGTTTACACCCTTATGCCGAAGTACTTAGTTCTTTATGTTTTGTCCCATCGCGCGTATGTTTTTGGCGCTTTTCATGAAATACAACACACAGTGGATTTTGATAGGACTTAAACACGTAGCTTTTCAGCCTTTAAAGTTTTGGCACTTTACATGTCACAAAAGATTTTCAAGAATGTGTTGAATCATTTAGTGAGAGGTTGTTTTCTTACATTAAATGTTTCGATGATGTTACCTCTAAATCATTACGCGCTAGGTGATCGTTTTCCATGGGAACGAGGAAGCACTTTCTGTGATACTCATTTACCAACATTTTGCATTTCTCTCCTGCATAATAAACGATCCTTGGTTCATGAATGGGCATCGATTGTAAAGGGACAACATCATAACATTTGCATACTTAAACTATACTTATTGATATAATTTTTTAACAGCTGGCGCGAGTGAACATTTCATCAGTGTAATGACTCATTATCATAAATTTTCATACTGAAACGATGTTCATTGATACATTTGATTGAATGAAAAAATTTGTAACATAGCAATTCAAACAGCAATCTGATTAAAATTCGATGTAGGTATGGGTCGGTCTGTTTTTAAGCTCCGTATTACGATTTGTTTTTTTATTTTCGGCCTTCCAGGAAAAAAAAGACCGTAATATAATAGCGTAAAAAGATCGACCCTTCACTACATAGGATTTTTGTCAGATTGTTGAAACAGTGGATGCTAATGAAAATTGGGTTTTGCACTCAAACATATTTATCTCCAGTACTGCCATTCATGTTGAAAAGAATAGAAAGTCACATTGTTATATTATTTTAATCAGTTACATACCCACAATCGATTTAATTGAACATTCCATAATTTAGGCACTGTCTCGTGTTATATCATGTCATATATTACAATCTTTACCTTAATGTATGGATGACAAGGAAAATAACCACTCGTGATACTGTAAGTTTTAGCCATACGTGATTTGTTTTGCCAAGTTATCACGTTATTTGTACTTTCCTCAAATGCAGACAAGACCTTCAAGTTTACTATGAAAGGTTATGTTTGACATTACATCAATAACCTAACAGTGATTAAAACATCCGCAATAATTTATATTCGCTCTTTTAATTCTGAGACGAGCGTTTATATCATGGCACAGCGACCTGTTTCTTATACTTTGTCCCTGGGGTTTTTAGGCTTGCAAGATCGTAAAAGAGCCTATGGCGGCAAATTAAAAAATAAATCAGTTAAGTGACTTGATAATGCTATCATTGAATATAATTTCCTTGCAGTAAATCTCTTTGCAAAAGCCAATATGTGGGTTCTATAATCGGAGTAAATTACACATCATGCAAATGTGTCCGGGCTGTATGTAAATCAACTAGTAATTGATAGCTTCTTCTTTTAGTTAATAATTTTAATGGTGCCTATGCCCGCCAGGTGCATTAACCTTTGCGTGGGATAAACCACCTTCGTAACATAAACAATGTGAGAAACGTATAGAATGATATACTTGTATTTTATGCTAAAAGTTAAGGTACACTTTTTCATGTATATCTACGGTCTAATTTTTACTAACGTCTGTTTTTTAGTATTGCTTTATGTTTTTCTATGTTTTGAAGATCTTTAAAAGAACACGTAAATTGATATTGCTTTCCCATTAGTAACTCTGAAAACACGATTGGAAGTAATTTAGGATAATTGGATTTTCATATTTTTCAAATTTCCCAAAAGTGTTAGGTGCCGTATAGCTGAATGTTGTAAAATTGCAAATTACTCATAAAAACAAGTGTGTAATGTAAAATGAAAAGCAGATAAGTTTACATTTGTAGATTAAATCGACATTACTTCACCATCCAATTATCCCAAATTAGTTCCAATCGTGTTTGAAATAAATTAAAAGATAAAGTATATAAACAACAATTAAAATAATGAACGGATGAATAGATAGATAGATAGATAAATAAATAAATTAAAACATAAATAAATAAATAAATAAATAAATAAATAAATAAATAAATAAATAAATAAATAAATAAAAAATAAAACTTGCCAGGTAAAAAGGTTTTTTTCTGTTGACCTCGCTCACCCACTTGCTCTCTGGCCTAGCTAGAATATATGAATTCAGACTTGCCGTTACTTGCTTTGCTGAGATTTGAAACAAGTCTTTGCACATATTCAGGTAGTCTTAGAACGCGCCTCGGGGACAGATATTCGGACTCCAAAACTTTTACAATTCGTTTCTGATATACCACTTGTGGGGGCTCATTTTAAAGCTCTTGGTGTAAGAAAACTTTTAACCGGCTTAGTTTTTCGAAAATTTTATTTTTTCTCCTTTGAGTTGAATACAGGAATGGCGGTCATTTTGAATTTCAAATATCTTTGGTTATTTGTTTCTCTAGTACCAAAATTTGCACGGTGACCCCTGATTTTTATTCTTTATTTTGAAAGAGAATGGTTGAAAGATTCCTTGAGGAAAGTTTGAGCAAAAGTTTAAGTCTTTCACTTTCGAGGCGCATTCTACCTTAATACACCAGCATCACCTAGGATTGGACTCATTCATTTATCTACTTGAAGAAAAAGAACAACAAAGTGATTGTCATTATTAGACTTTTCCTGGAATGCCGGAAAGATGGAATTCATAAAGACAATATGTATGGAAATCTCAATCAATCAGATAGAATGAGCTCTTCCATGAACAAGAAGAATATCATTTGTCGTCTTTGATGCTGTTAATCGATAACATTTGTTATTCACCGAAATTCACCACAAGAAGTCAGATTTCCACTATTGTTTTCCACATCAAGCCATGCAACGTTCCATCTTCTTCTGAACTATGCAAAACCAGAATGATTTCCATACACAGTAAATGTAGAAAATTGGAGTTTTATACGAGCTGCATACATATATAGTTACCCCATTGAGCTCAAGTACTGATATGAATGCTAATGCCGTAGGTTTCCCCGTATACCCTCGCAAACCCTTTGAAGATGACTAGACTGGACACTGTGAAATACTGTATATTGATCAACTGTCATTAAACGTAAATTAGGCGTGCAAGGACAAATTTGCGCTGCACGTAAAAGGCACAGAGCCTACGTCAGAGCAAAAGCGTTGACATTTATCTTTGAAAATTTAACGTTATATCGCATCCTTTATCGTTTAGCTTTCTTGATATTTGAAAAAAATAAATCAGAAGATTCAGAACAGGGGTACGAGCAAAATAATTTTAATATAAAAATACCCCATGTCCTACGATCTTTTACGCCCAATGAATTTGAACTGTGTCCATAGATGAAGTGACGTGACATATTTTATTCCAAATCAGCTTAAACCATAAACTACAGTCCCTAAAAGTGCTCTCAAACTCCATCGAGAGGAAATGCTTTTCCGTAAGCTCAAAATAATTTCCGTAAATGGTTACACCGGGAAAGAACACGATCGTGCGGAAGTAAAGTAAAGAAACTGCCTACGTGCTTGATTCTGGCAGTGAAAGGTAATTTTGTCGACATCGACTCTTTTAAAAATCCCACTCAGTCGTTTTTGCCAGAATCGTTACCCTAAAGCTTTTAAGTCATACAGGCAAATTCCGAGCTATTCACACAACGACTGTTTGATAGCTTACACATGCAATCGTCGTGCAAGCTTTTTTGACTATTTTGGTAAAATTCTATAAGGGTTTCGAAGAGAATGACACACAGCTGACAAATGACATTGTGAATCTCAGAAAAAAAAACTATATTCATCTCAACAGGTAATAATGCAGCGTATACTGGAAGTTTACGCTTTTTTATCAGGGAAGCACCGTAAGTAATATATTACGGGACATGTGACATGTACGACATGTGGAGCGGAGCGTTAGGTAGACTTTTCCAAACAATCCTAATCATTCAGTTCACTTATGTTATCTGATTTGCATTCTCTAAAACTGCAAGGTGAAGGAACTAGAATCAAAATAATAAATATGAGGAATTTCACACGAGTAAAACGTTTGTAAAAGAGAGTGGAAAATATCTACAATTCCAGTCAGTCACTCGTTCTCAAGGCTCCGAGAATCTATTTGAGTGATATTAATGGAAGAATAACATCTTTAAAATTCGTTAAAAGTGGCCGCGCAAACTGGAAGGTATGATATTTAAAGACGTTCGCTTTAATGACAGCAAGTCGAAGAAGTAAACAATTTTGAGTTCAGGACATAAGAAGTTTTCCGAGAAAGAATTGGAAACGGTCATTCTTTTTATTGATACATTGATATAGAAATAAGACATCTGAGAAACGTCTCCACGGTACGTACTGTTTAGGCGCTATTCATGAAGATTCTTTAACTCATTCCACTGTTTTGCACATTGTAGTATTTTGTTGGCTGTCTACTGTGCCGTTTTAATTGAACCGCGGATACCAACACCGGCTTAACCAATTGTGTAGTCGACTGTCACTCTTAGCCAATCAACAGTGAAAACTGAAGTATCTGCGAAAGACGTTCTGCAATTTCGAACATCACTATTGCTGTAATAATTTCTAGCAATCAAGCCGACCATAAACGTGTCAATCGTGCATGATCATCAAATGTAAATAGTCGTTACCGAACCCTTCTACAACATTCTCGAAAATCAGTCCGATAATTGAAGGAGATGTTATCCTTACGTTTTTGCAATCGTTTGTCCATAGAATCTGATTGAACTTGGTTTTATACCTCCTGTTATCGCTGATAAAAACTCAATCTTACGACGTAGTAAAAAGAGCAGCACTTTACCAGAAATGTCTATTTAACGACAGTTTCTAGATGTTGTCATTTCTTGGGTTCTGTACTTACATCACTACACATTGAACGATGATGAAGAAAAGAAATCACCTTGGGAGACAGATGAAATCATTCACGACTCAAACATAATTAACTTTATTGTAAACGAGTATACGGCTGCTATTGAGATGCCTTCAAAGATCCGATGATTATCTAGAGTTTCAAAATAGACATCAAATCAGGTCCCATAATCATTATCATTCAAGATAACTATGAAATTTACCAGGTCCAAGGAACATATAGAAAATTACAAAGGCAATGGGGTCATCTTGCACCACGAAATACTGGTGGTACCAGGTGTCCGGAATGGGTAAGCGTACCCTGCCAGCTAGCTGCACCTGTAACATTCCTGACGAAACTCTTCTCAGTGTGAACCTTCCATAGGTCAAGTTCGTTAGAAAAAAAATTTAAGTCAATGTGCTTAGAAGATTACCGTATGACGTACGTTATACGCGATATGTCATGCTCATGATATTATCGACTAGACCAGTATAGTGACCAGTTGAACTTGACAGAAAATAGTAACTAGACCAGTATAGTGACCAGATGAACTTGACAGAAAATAGTAACCAGACCGATAAACACCACCACATAACATTTCATAGTTTCATAGGTTTCTTGATCTTAATGAGCGGATGCTTAATTCAACAAAATACGAACTACCAACTCAAATGCCACACTTTCTACATTAACACGATTGGAACTAATTTGGGATAATTGGATAGTAGGAATGTTGCTAAAATCTCCAAATGTAAGCTCATCTGCTTTTCTTTTTCTGCAATACACCTGTTTTACGGGTAATTTGTAATATTGCAACTTTAAGCTACAGGGCACCTAACACTTTTGATGATTTTGAACAATTAAGAGATCCAATTGTCCCAAATTAGTTCCAGTCGTGTTTTATTAGACTCTTTCAACTAACGAACATTATTTGACTCTCAAATATCAAAGTAACATATATACATGGCTAAATTTTAAAGTTCAATGTATAAAACGGTGAATACAAGTTCCTTGAACAAAGATGCACTCGTTACATCAAAAAACGCTCCTCTGATTGGTTGGTGAATAATTCGAATGAAGTATTTTCTTTAAGTGCAGATAATTCTGCAATACTTAAGTTGAAAATCTGGGAGACAGTCTCTCTGATGGAACCTTACCATCAGAGAGACATGTTATGGGAAGATGTGCCATCTATGACATTTTTAATTTCTGTCGCATACTGTGTCCCTGTAAAGATTTCCTTCTACGTTTTACTTGTTTAAAATTATTGAGTTCAACAGGTTAAACGTACAACCAGGAGGATCATCAATAAAAAAGTAAGTAAGAAGTTTAATCGACGGTGACTTAAAGAAAATGATATATTTTCCCTTGTATCATTCAATTTTAACGCTAGCTCGCAAAATTCTGTTCATAACATTACGCTGGGGCTCATTCAGTTTTATGATTTACACATGATATGGCTCACTTGTTCTCATCAACGAAATTGCTGAATATCTTTACACAAGATACATCATCGACCTGGTACAAACTGAAAATTCTCCAATGCTGTGTTCTGAGATGTCAGTTGATTGTAATTACTTTCCTCTGACAGATTTCCATGTCTTGTTACGATCAACGTATGAAGCAAAAATAAAGCCATTCTCTGAATAAGATAAAAATTTTGATGCAGCTCATCCTGAGATAGAACAAAAATGTCTAAAGTTCACGAAATATGCAAATTATCAATATGTCCTTTAGTTCTTAATGAGAGAATATCTGTACCGAGTTTCATCAACCTCACATTTGGTGCAGTCAATATTGATATAGAGCTTCAGTTAAAAGTATCAAATATGAATTATCTGTCAAAAACTGTAATTTTCTTCTAGTTTACTAATCGTAGCATGTTGTTCAGAGCAATAACAAAAATTGATTATAAGTTAAGAACTAATAAATGTCTTTTCTAGAAGTAGGGACGCAGCCGAGTGGTTTTGAAAGCTAATTTAGTTTGCTATGTAATTAGCTATCGAACGTTGACAATTCGAATTGCATTGAAAAATTACTGAATCGCCTTTGACCCCTTCCTTTGAGATAGATATTGCTTATTGTAAAAGCTCGTTAGATAATTATGCAAATGAAGAATATCAAAGACATGAAACCGCAATATTTCTTACAGTTCATTTGTTTTGTTAGGAGCAATATCTTCACCAAATTTCATCAAATTTCGTATATAGATTTAATTAAGACATAAATTAGCAAATTATCAATGAACTGACAAGAAACTGCGAGATGTCTTTCACTAACGGCATGTCTCTGTATCGTTGATGTATTTGTTACGAACTTTCAACCACATCCTTCCTGGTGTACATTGCTGATTGTAAAACTTCTTTCATATGCAATTGAGATATGTTATGAAACTTTTACATGAAACTTTTAAATGGCCTTTAAAAACTGTGAGATGTTTGATTGATCAATATCTGCAGCAAGAGTCATTTAAGATCTAATGGCGTCATTGCGAGGATACCTTACTTCTAAATGTTTAGTTATACAAAATCGCAATTACTTTTGCAGACTATACCTAGAAAATTGATTACTTCTCCATACCAGATTTAATTCATTTCCTATGTGCTGTTCCTGAGATGTTTTGCAAACTGATCAAACATAACGTGTTACGCAAACACAGAGACAGACAGACAGACAGACATATATATATATAGAAAGACACAGATCAAACATAAAGTGTTGTGCAAACACAGAGACAGAAAGACAGACATACATAAGATAGTAGATCAAGTGTGTAAAAACGTGAGCTAAAATGTAAAAGAGGGTCCAATCAAGAGACTTGCAAATCATACAGACTGTCATTGTTGGCGAGACCGTCAATCAGCCGGTGATTTGTCCAAGACTTAAAGCCGTGTAGCATTGTCTGCTGAGGTAGACCACTCTAATATTAGCAAATATTGACTTGAAATATTGATTTTAATTGATAAAAGCAGCAGTAGATGACACTCAAATGAAATGAAATTGGCCCAGGGAAATGTAACCACCTCTCTCTCTCTCTCTCTCTCTCTCTCTCTCTCTCTCTCTCTCTCTCTCTCTCTCTCTCTCTCTCTCTCTCTCTCTCTCTCCATCCACTAAAATTCTCGTGGGAAATTAAAGTGACTGATGCCAAAAGCAGAGCATTGAAAATACTTACGAAAATATAGTTTTGAATTTTTTTAAAATTTTCATTCAAATACAAGCATTTCATAGCAAAACAATCGTTTCTACATTCATGCTAAAAGATAAATAAAAAAAAAAAAATAATTAAGGGCTTAAGTACAAAAAACCCTTCCCATTTTGTCCTTCAATGTCGCTATTAATTTCGTTTTCGATTCTCATTCAATTCTCATATTAATTCTTCTTTGGAAAGAGAAGATAGACAGGAATTCCTAAAAGTAGAAAGATCCTTGCTTTTACAAATTAACCATTATTTGTAAATTGAAAACTTTGCAATGTCAAAGTTGATACAGTTATCAGCATTGTAAATTCCAACGATCAGGTCGGTCAAAGACAAGTCGGCAAAAACATTTTTACAATTATAAATTGACTCGCTAACTCTCTGCCAGAAAGTGCAAGTCTCAGGCAATGTTTCTGTGTTTCTACAATGCCACAAAGTCTAAACACATTACAATCTCACTTTTTCCATTGATACAATTTTTCATGATTTGGCAGAATTGTATGTAAAACTTTATACATGAAGACAGAAAGGCTTATTTCTCTTGTTAAACTGACAGTTCTCGAAATCCAAATTTTCTTCCAATTGACGTTCAAACTGAACTTTCTATTCCACATTTGTATGACCCAAGGCTGAACAAATTATTTGTTAATTAAACAATTATAATAATGTTTAACCTTATTTTTGTCAACTTGAGAGAGTTGATTCCGATCTTCTGACAGTCTGACTTAAGCTTTTGGTGAAACTCGTTAAAATGTAGTCCAATACTTACGCAAATTATTTCAAGTACAAAGTAATTATATCTGTTACAAAAGTTTCATTTGCCTAGCAATCTTCAAGCTAAGCCAATCAGAAAATTGAGAAAAAACATGAAACTTAAGCAACAGATATTATTACTTTGTACTTGAAATAATTTGTTATATATATATATATATATATATATATATATATATATATATATATATATATATATATATATATATATATATATATATATATATATATATATATATATATACATATATATATATTTTTATATATATCACGTAAATATCACGTAAATATCAGATAATACCATCCCTGTAGAAAGAGTCATAGCTGTGTTGAGAGTAAAACATGTGTTCATTATGTCGACGTGAATTCTGCATTCAAATCATTCATGGAGTGCGATTAACATTCATGTAACAACTCTTCTCTATTACAGAAAATCGTAAAAATATCCTTCAGGTCATAGATAATTATTACTACGTATTCGAATTATTTATCATACGAGTAAGGTTCGCTTGGAAAGGGATGAAATGTACGCTCGTGGACATGCGACATGTGGTCCTAGACACATGCGACACAAGTTACAATTAAAACTAATTAAAATATGACCTATGTGATTGCCCGTCGACGGCGTTGCATATTTTCTCCGTATATATTAGCAAGACCCATTCGTAACTTCATTCCGTTATATTTCATTGTCAATCTTATACCTTTTTTAAATTTCTGTCGTTGATCAGTCAAGTATGTAATTCATAATAACTTAGAGATCATCTCAGAACAACAAACGTTCTAGCTGACTCATAAGCTTTTCCATTCTCGAGTGTGTGTGCGTGACGGTGTCCGTCTTCTTTGAGTTACCGATTTTAATCAGACGATTCTCCGAGGAAAGATGTTGCCGCGTCGCTTCCCAGGGAGCCAATTTTCGACATTTCTGTGTGAGGGACTGACATAAAACAACCGCTCTACATTTACGTCAAACACGAACACGAACAGGCCACAGCGTATACACGCTGTGCCTTATTAGTTCTTGCATGTTCATCGATTTGTGTGTGAATTTTTTTTCGTACGTGACTTAGACGCTATCAAGAGCGATCAAATGTGCATTTTGAATGTCAAAGCAAAATAAATTATAGCTTCATTGCAACTTCAAAGATTTACATATGTTCGCCTTTGATATTGATAATTGAAATGATTCACCTTAGCGTGATTCGGGACACCAAGTGATCCTCTACATGACATCGCTTTTACATTTCTACACATGTGTGTTTTGAAATTCATTGTTTGATTTTAATTCATCACCCCAGACATTTGACGATGTGTTTGGAACAATTTCGATCCAATCATAATTGTATGTACAAGCTTAGCACAACACAAGGTACACCTACGTAACGTAGGTCACACAGTCTATACTATACCAAAGTATTGCTAAAAATATCATAAACTCGAGTGGGCTTCCTTACCGTGAGAACACGAGCCAATTACAAAACCTGCGAACACACTTGGATTTCACCACGAACTACCTATCTTTGCTGCCAAAACCCGTGGAAGCTAAGAATTTTATAACAAGCGGTGCATGTATGATGTCATGATTTTAACATTTTAACACGATCAAGGATCCGAATGTGAGGACGTACTCGTCTTTCAACTGAAATTTAAGGACAGCATCTACAGACACGAGTGGATATGACTTTATTTTCCTTGACATTAGAGTATTCAAACGGGAGGAAGTCTTTTCACAATAACATTATATGCCATGATCGTGACATAGGGTACCCCACATTAACGTCGTCTCGTGATGTCCTGTCATTAGCGCATACCATCGGCTATTTCTAACCCGTTAAAAACACATTCAAGACAGTGACAGTGGCGGAAAAGTAGATAGATGTGGATAAACGGAAATAGTGTCGGTTGCTAAAGGTAGACAGACGGATAGGCTGAATAATCGACAGTCACAGAGATAGATATAGGCCTAAGGAGCTAGCTAGCTAGATAGATAGATAGATAGATAGATAGATAGAGGCATACATACATACATACATACATACATACATACATACATACATACATACATACATACATACATACATACATACATACATACATACATACATACTGAGAGAGTATACGTGTATTTCGGTTTCTGCACTGACCCCTTGGAAAATATTCAGATGTTAAATATCTCTGATTAGATTTTGCTGATTTTAAGAATGTATGAGAATGGAGAATGTGGATGTTTTTGGTGAATAATGCACTTACAGAGGGTAGTAGAGAATATTTTTGTTTAGAGTAATGGTACCATGCAAGAATTCAGTAGCTTATTTTTGGACACACCACCTATTGCCCAGCCAAAAATAAATTATGAAGTAGTGATATTGACAAGCAAATTTCATATTATCTTGTGAGAAAAAACAGTATTACGTTTGACACTTATGATTGCATACACCCTTCAGTGAGATAAAGATTCATTTTAAACTGTTGACAGCGTCATGAATATTGCAATGATATTCTCAAAAATATACTGTCTTTATATATATAATGATGTATTGATACACTGATGAAATGGAAAATAAACAATTTAGACTGAATGGCATTGTTTCAATTATTTGTTTCAGAGCGTTTTGGAATGTACGAAATCCATGTTGTGGTGTGCAATTGATTTAATGGCGACACACTGCACAGAAAATATGTGATGCCGCCTTAAGTGTGTTATTTCAAGAAAACCAACGAACCATTGGCAAGTTTTGCAAGCTCTAATGATGCTTCTTTATATTAGAGACATTGTATCGCTTCCATGTAGACCACCATCTCTCATTAGACAATAGCCTGCTGTTCGGGGTCACGGCCTAATCCAGCGAGACCTTGAGAAAATGTCAAAAGAATCTCTAACTAGCTCCAAGCTCCTAGTCAGTGCTTTAGCATACATTGACAAAGCGTATTATCTCTGATGAGTAAATTGATTTTAAACCATCCATAACATTGCTTTCTCTGACATGTTGAGTTAGGTTCTTATCAGATGATCCCTAAAGGAAGAAGCCGAAAGCATCTCACAGACACAGTTTCGGACCATCGAATGACTACAATCGACAATGTGTTTTAAAAGCATGGATGATACTTTAAATGATACGTTAATATTGATATTCTCAGAAAGACTATCACTTGTGATGAATCCAGCTCCAGATATAGGTCATAAAACCAAAACAGTTTTCAAGGTCATCGCAGCTTCTATGTAATTACATCGTTCATTTTCATATTAACGAACTTACGGATACAGTCAGAGCTAACTCAGTATAATATAATATAATATAATATAATATAATATAATATAATATAATATAATATAATATAATATAATATAATATAATATGATATAATATAATATAATATAATATAATATAATATAATATAATATAATATAATATAATATAATATAATATAATATAATATAATATAATATAATATAATATGATATAATATAATATAATATGATATGATATCATATCATATCATATCATATCATATCATATCATACATGCGATATAATACAATATCATATCATATCTGTATAGTAACATTATGCATTTCGTCTATGGGAATTTAAGTGCGAAATGAAAAAATACAACATAGCTGTACAAACATATTATTAACATGTGTTGTGTACTGAATTACGGGTGTCATGTCATATTCATTCATATTTGGTCGAGGTGTGCAAGACTTTGCACTGACGCAAGGGAACAAACATTGTACACTTCCTGAAATTCATCGTCTCTTCCTTGAGTAATGACAAAATCCTTTCAGTAACACAAGTGGGAAAAGAAGCTGAGATCGAGCTTACTGCCAATTTGTCTGACTCCCATTTTCTCCCTATAGGTGCATTGCGCCTGGAACTGACGCGGTCATTGCTTGGTTCAAACAGTGACACGCCCTTACTTTTCTGTAAGTAGCCATCCTATACCGCAGATAAAAGATGACGCAGATGCATTACATCAAAAATGAATACCGCCTTGGATTTCATGTTATTCGATGTGTTCAGCAAAACGGAAATATTGGCATACTGTGTCCTCTTTCAATTCTGAGCATGCCTACATGGATGGATGGATAGGTAGATGGATGGGTGTGTTGTGGGACATTATGGGACATGTAGGCCTATACATAGATGGCTCGTGAGCTGATTCCCTTTATATTCGTTACTGGTATGCGTCGTCTAGTGATTAAACTGTTCCTTCATGTTGCCATCATGATCAGACAAATGCACCGTGTATGAAGACGATGTCTACAGCACGATTCCCATCGCACTAATTTTCTCTGAAAAAGGTCAATCGAAGGCTGCTTTAAAAGCTACATCGAAATCGAAAACGCCTCATGGTTAACGTTATGAGAATTTGGACATCTATGTCTTGGGTATTACTATAAACAGCGGATGATCGAGTTAATTATGAACATCGTTAAGCAACAGATGTTTGAAATGTATAAAGAACAATGAAGGTAGTCTGCTCTATGAGACAGGAAGACTCTCGAAGCATTAATGGGAGCGATGCCGAGAAACGGTCCCCAAGACCACGTATTCTGTCCGCGTTATAACATCGTAGATTTCCTTCACACATCATCTACACTTTACATAGTCGTTTTTGACATAAATGATTCCGTCGGAAGCCTTGACCAGGAATTCATGATAAACGAGCTAACAAGGATATGAACAAACTTTCATCGACATAACGAAGAATATCTATAATAATTAAACATTACAAATCAAGACCACCAATGGACTGACTAAGCGTATAGAGCAAGGTGAAGGGATCATTCAAGGATGTCCATGGAGCGTAATTGTGTTTGTACAGAGCATCGATAAGTGACTGCGTTGGATCGAAAACCCGTACGAACCAACGTCAATGCCTAACCCAGTACAAGGTTATGTCAGTGCGTCAGGTATACACAGGGAGGATATATCTGAGGCAGTAAGGAAAACCGATGAGTTTATGACGACAACTGGAATGGGGGCAAAACATAGAAAGTGTGCTGTTCCACATGGGAAAAGGACAGGTAACAACTGGAGTATGAGAGATACTGTACTGCGGCATTTTGTAATATGACGCATTTTGTAATAACTTACGCAAAATGTAATAAGGGTATCAGCATTTTGTATAAAATGGTCTACGCATTTTGTAATAAGGGTATCAGCATTTTGTAATAAAATATTGTTTACGCGATTTGTAATAAGGGTATCAGCGTTTTGTAATAAAACGCGTTTTGTAACATTAGGTAACGCATTTTGTAATAATTATAAACATCCGCTGATATTGTATGTATTTCAAAATGCTTTGTGGTTTCTGAATACGTAAAAATGTAATAGCATATAATGATGTCGATATTATATCGCACTACCAAGGCTAGGTTATAATAATAACGCCATATAAGGGGGTCTGAGTTGACAGTCAAAATGCAATTGAAGACAGAATGAGATTTATTGTATGCGATTTATAATTGAGAAAACAAACTGAGAAAGTTTTAGTAGGTTTTACTGTACTTTGAAAAGCAAATATACTGCAGACCTTTCTGCATATTTTTCTTTTCAATGTTACTTTTGCTGGATGGAAAGAGAAAGGCTTGGAGATGACATGCAGAGCTCAGAATTTGATAAAAGACAGCGACATCATCAACATTGATAGTGTTGTGTTCTAAGACCTAATTTTATTATACTAATGATGTAAATGCCACAAAACCTACCTTATCCAAAAATGATTCCCTTGATGATTTTTAGGTTTCGGTCTGACTTTTAGGGCGTTGCTACATTATTTTAACTTTTTTTACTAAAGAAAAACAATAAATATTGTTTTTGGTTACAATAAAATTGTGTATTCTTATGTTTTTTCATGTATATTGGATGAAGTTTGCAAAACTCGAAAAACAAATTCTGAGTTTTGCAAAATGATTGTAATGTTAGTGTACACTGATTTGAACTAAGCTTTCATTGGGTTCATAAAAAAAAATGATGTCACAAACATTTTCCTGGAACCATCAGCAGTAGACAACAGAATCTAATATACATTTAGACATAATTGAGAAATGGGAAGTGATAAATTCTTTAGAATGTCGTCAGAAAGAGAAGCAATATGTGAAAATCATTGTAAATTTAGAATACTGGTGGCCATTTAGAATATTTAATGAGGTCATGTGACCAGTATTTGCATATTTTGGGGCAATTGTAATAGTGCAATTCCAAAAATATCTTGTAATCTTGTAAGTTTGATTAAATCGATAGTCAGATGATATAAAATAGGATACCTTGATGTGTCTGACCCCTATTCAAGGGCGCTGTGTGTAATTCTTGACTTATGAGTTACGACAAGAAAATCTGTGTACAGTTTATCAAATCTGTGTAGAGTTTATCATAATGTATAAAGTTTACATCAAAGTCCATGGTAATGGGACTACAAAATGTGATTTAGCATTGGGATATGATAAAATATCGATTATCTTCTACTGGAAAATTGAAAAACATGTAAAAATAATGATAAATATATATATATATATATATATATATATATATATATATATATATATATATATATATATATATATATATATATATATATATATATATTGTTGGCGGCCATTTTGAATACCTTATTAGGTCACATGACCGGTATTAGCATATTTTGGGACAAGTGTGTCATTGTCATTCAAAATATACATACTTACTGTGGGAAATATTTCATAATTATACAGAGCCTTTGTTTACATTACACTTAGCAGGTCAAAATGATACAAAATATCAGTGTTTTTTTCAAAATTTGTGTCACAATTTCATTGCTGACGTGATATAAAACAGGTTTGGTGATGAAAAATAATGAATTAATGAGGAATTCCTATGAGAATAAAGAAATATGTTGAAAAAATACAATATTTTATATATTGGCGGCCATTTTGAATACTTAATGAGGTCACATGACCATAATTTGCATATTTTTGGCACAAAGTATTTTACGGCTATTCCAAAAATATAATGGTATGGGGGACAGTCTTTGTTAATTTAAGAAGTCAGACATCATGCTAGATGGTACTTCCCAAATGTCAACTCCACTCCAGGGCCTTGGGGTGCAAAGGTTTAAAGTGGAAAATAAACGTACGAAAGGTTGCAGTATTCTAAGCAACTTCTGTACGTATGATATGTGTTTCTCTAAAGTTGATTTCGATAATTTACTCTAATAAGATGGGAGGAGCACGTTAATATGTCAATGCTGACAGCTGATATTTATCAAAATATACTGAAATAACGACTGACGTGAAGCAGTCAATTAAAATACTGAATGATAATTTATTTTAATCATCCGATAGACAAGGACAAAATAAAGCTCTATCGACAGACCAGCCACTTTTCCTTGTATGTAAAAGGTGACAATTCATATCTACTGAGCCATGGTTTTGTTTTCTCAGATCTATTTCTTTCCCGTTATGTTCCTCCTTTGAATCCACGCTATCGCCCAATTGTAAAATTTGTCTAGCCAACGAGCTAGGATAAGCTGCCCTGCAATACTATGATTAAGCTACATTTGATTCGCTATCCTAATGGTTATACCTGCCAAATATCTGCCATTATCATTAAATGATGACAGCCATAGAAAGCTAGACAGACAGACAGACAGACAGACAGACAGACAGACAGACAGACAGACAGACAGACAGACAGACAGATAGACATGCATACTCAAGCACTCTTCCTCCCTCCCTCCCTCCCTCCCTTCCTCCCTCCCTACCCACATAGATGCATGCATACATACATACATACATACATACATACGTACATACGTACATACATACATACATACATACATACATGCATGCATGCATGCATGCATGCATGCATGCATGCATACATACATACATACATACATACATACATACATACATACATACATACATACATACATACATACATACATACATACATACATACATACATACGTTTAGTTTAGTTTAGTTTAGTTTAATTTAGTTTAGTTTAGTTTAGTTTAGTTTTAGTTTTGTTTCCTTTAGATTTCTTCAGTATAGTTAAGGTTATTACGAAAATAACGCAAACAATGTATAAAGACACATACATGTAGTCCTTAGCGCGCGTTCAGCGCGTCGGGCGACGCGTTGCACTAATGGCTGAGTGCTTACATTGCGATATTTTCGTAATAATTATTATCATACATCTCCTTTTTTATCAAAAATATATGCACCCGTCGTTTCCGATGCATTATTCCATACAATTTAGAGGCATATTCTGCATCGCCCTCTTAACTGCGAGCGGGTTAAGGGTAAGCGCTATCTTTGTTTACATCGCGCGCTCATCCAACATTCGATGTACGAGCCGAGCAGCGATGTCGTGCTATATTTGTACAGTGCCGTCTTGGTGAACTTTCGTTATTACCTCATAATATTTTTCACCTTCAAACTGTCGTAATACATTTACTTCTGTTTCTTTTATCAGAAGTTATTTTCAAAGTACAGTATGGAGTTTCATTCAATGACGCACTGTTTATCATCAAATATGAAAGTAAAGGGGTTATCGCATGCCCGTTACGTGCCCGTTTTTACGGAAGCTCGATTATATTGTTTGCGAAGGCAGATGTATAATAATTTAATTTATGTTATTATATTTCATTTTATCTGAGTATCTACCTGTTGATTGCTGGTTGTCTGCAATACATCAGAAAGAATGTCATTATCCTCTGTTTAATAAATGAACTGACTGTGTATACCAATGATTCTCTCAAATATATGATAATTAACTAGTCAAAATCTAGTAGTTACCTGCCTCAATGATCAGTTAGTAAAAATACTGATTGACAGCTATCTAAAATTAAGTCTTTCTAATTTGAAATGGAAGTCAGGGAGCGATCAATTTTTGTACTTACTTAATGAGTAAACACACATTTTGTAATACCATTCCAAAGTCAATAAAATATCTGTTAATGCTTTAAAACGGGGAAAAGTTTTTAAAATTATTACAAAATGCGTTAACTGTTATTACAAAGTGCGAATTATTACAAAATGCTGATACCCTTGTTACATTTTGCGTAGACAATTTTTTATTACAAAATGCTGATACCCTTGTTACAAAACGCGTAGACTGGTTTATTACAAAATACTGCAGACGTTATTACAAAATGCGTCAGTTATTACAAAATGCTGATACCCCTTATTACATTTTGCGTAAGTTATTACAAAACACGTCAGTATTACAAAATGCCGCAGCACAGATACTAATGGTGACACCAGGTTCAACATCCAGGACCGCACCTCATATGTACCGCAGAGATCAGTCATACACATATCTTGAATACGATATTAATACGACTAATGCCTCAGCCACATACAAAGCTAGAGAAGTAATCAGAGATTTCAAAAATACCCTTGAAAAGGTAGAAGCGTTGCCTTTACCAACAAAAGCCAAACTGCTAGTGATTAACTCCATCTGCTGCTCAAAGGTCAACTTCTATTTCACAAACTTGACTTTCCGTTTATACGTAATTTGAAATATGACTTGAAGATGAAATAGTATGTGAGAAACTGGCTATGTCTAAATAAATCATCAAATCGTTAGTGTGTATTTTGCTCGCGGTCTGATGGAGGTTTGAGGATTTTGAATCCCACGACAATGTATTCCAGCAAACACATATCTTTCAAATTATCCATGTTAAATAGCCACGATATACAGGTCGTTGCAGATTAACATGCAAAAGAGAAAAGTGACAAGAGCATCTACGTCAATTCATTCAGCCGTGTGTACGTGACAGGATAGGAGCTGATGACATCAATTACACTCTAACAATAAGAGTCGAGGATGAGGTTTCGGTTACAACTGCAAACTCAAAAATAGCAGACACACTGTGAAAAAAAAGTCATCTTGCTAGGTTTACTGCTGACTGGAAAGAAAAACTGTCACAGGGCCAAATAGTCCGCGAAGCAAGTGAGGTTGATCATAAAGTCTCAGATTACTTTCTTTCAAACTGAAGTTAAAGGATAGTATTATTTGTTTTACTATCAGAGACGGATTACAGCTGTTAGACTCTCCTCTCACTATACTACCCTACACAATATAATAAACGGTGTACTTTGTGTACAAATGTACATGTACAAACTACTAAAGAATGTATCAAGACCGACACAATAGAATCATTAATTTGATATTCCAGCAAATTTCTGTGAATGACAGCTCTCGCAGTGTCATAGAAGATACCATTTTAACCATGTTTGGAGCAGATTGAGAATATTCCACTATGACGGCAATACATGTAAGACCTGACATAACCATTATTGTTACAACTAGTCATGAAGTTTTACTAGTTGAGGTTTCAGTATACACATATTGACATGAGGGCAACAGAATACGTCTTTAACCCCGAGGGACTGTGAGTCACCTCCAAAAACAGACTGTCTCCGAGGCCGAATGCCTTGGGAAACAGTCTTTTTTTTTGGGGGGGGAGGGGGTGACTCACAGGCCCGAGGGGTTAAAGACGTATGCTGTTGCCCTCATGGCCAGTCCATTTGTGTATTAAAACACACCTCATCTGCAGCATGCATTACTTGTCGCATGTAATATGATGGAGTGGTTTGGCAAGAAAACGTTTTTCCCGACAGCGTCACAATACTTCTGTAAAACGTTCAATGCACCTTCGATTATCGTTTTCGTCGGTTTCGAGTCCTTGTCGGAAGCAAGAGCATTCAGTTTTTCTTCAGAAAGTAGGATAAACAGAGCATTCAGATCTTCTTCAGAAAGGAGGATAAACCGAGAAATTTCTCGGCTTTCGTTTCGCTCGGTTAAGTCGTCACCAGGCATTGTTTTTCGGAACTGATGCCTGGCAGGCAAGTTCCGACAAATGATGCCTGATGACGTCTTTACGTGGATCGGCACAAAAAGAACGCATCCCACGTGACTATCAATTGACGAATTGGAACAGACTGCTGATGAGTGTGTTACAATTCTATTTGATTGTCACATTGACACGTGTTTTGCAGCGAAATTTAATAAGTATATGCCACTCTCTCTTGAAATTGATAACCTTGTTTTTTTTCTGTAGAATCGTTGTTGTAGTCATCAGTAGTTTAGGATCGGTTCACAAACGTGTTGTACCTGGTTTTAAATTGATTGGCATCTCTAATCAAAAAAAAAAAAAAAAAAAAAAAAATGGTTGGCACGTTACACGAGTGTTAGTGCTATTATAGGCTCATCAAATCCGATTAAAATCAGATTTAGAGTACGGCCATGTTTACTTACGCATACGCGATATTCTCTTGCTGTCGCCTCTAGTGAGAGGCTACAGCAAGAGAATACCGCGTATGAATAAACGTCGCCGTACTCTACATCTGATTATAATCAGATCGAGGCTCATCAAGAACACGGCAAAGAAGACGTAAGAACATGAATGTGCAAACTTTCTGTGATATATGTATGTATGTATGTATGTATGTATGTATGTATGTATGTATGTATGTATGTATGTATGTATGTATGTATGTATGTATGTATGTATGTATGTATGTATGTATGTATGTATGTATGTATGTATGTATGTGTATGTGTGTATGTATGTATGTATGTATGTATGTATGTATGTATGTATGTATGTATGTATGTATGTGTTGTGTGTGTGTGTGTGTGTGTATGTATGTATGTATGTATGTATGTATGTATGTATGTATGTATGTATGTATGTATGTATGTATGTATGTATGTATGTATGTATGTGTATGTGTGTTGTATGTCTGTCTGTCTGTCTGTCTGTCTGTCTGTCTGTCTGTCTGTCTGTATGTATGTATGTATGTATGTATGTATGTATGTATGTATGTATGTATGTATGTATGTATGTATGTATGTATGTATGTATGTATGTATGTATGTATGTATGTATGTATGTATGTATGTCTCTGTCTGCCTGCCCGTCTGCCTGTCATATGTATGTATGTATGAAGGTCGGTAGGTAGGTAGGTAAGTTGGTAGGTAGGTAGGTAGGTAGGTAGGTAGGTAGGTAGGTAGGTAGGTAGGTAGGTAGGTAAATGTCTACAAGTAAGTATGTATGTATACTCTTTGTTAGTGCTACTCACATATTTAAAGTTTATGTGCCAATACGTATACTTGTTTTTGTGTCTTTTGTTGATCTGGACCACAGGTAATGAGACCACCTGTGTGACTGTTTTCAAAATATACTGTCCACATGGGATTTTTGCTTACTGTCTTTTGTGTAACCAATGTCAAAGCAATTTGAAAATTGCTTAAAATCGACGGAAAGTCTCCAAAGACGTAAATTAAAGCGAAAAATAATAATGTTTTTCAGTCAGGAACCAAGAATATAATGTCGCAGTGCCTTGGCAAAATACATTCAGCGTAATAATCGCGATGAGAGCAAATGCTCTTTCTGTTGTAATTGGCCTACCTATCAAACTTGATCAGAGTGGGGGCGCCAATTACTGCACATAGATCGATGATTATAGCAACGTGAAAGCCGTGCGTGATATGACGACGGATGGCATAACAGAAGCGGGTGCAGCAGAGATCAAGATACACAAGGACGCAAAGAAATACCTACGATTTGGGCGAAATTGCATTCAGAGCACAGATGATACTTATATCACTATACGCTATAGAAAAAAAATACAAATATTTTTATCGATAGTTAGTTGTGCGATTGACGGCAATGACGGCTATGTATATTTTAAATTGATGTAAACGCGCATCGGGACATTCGGACTCTGAAATGTAAAACTAATGTTTTCTAATCTTCCACGTTTGTGTACTAAGCTCTTTGAGTAAATAAAACTTTCCCTTCTCATTTTTGTGAAAATCGAAAAGTTAATTTTTCACCAGAGAGTTAACTCGGGACAGTGCCCATTTTTAATTTCAAATATCGGTAAATTTAAGGTAATTTCTTTTTCTGGTGCACGGTGGCACCTGATTTTTATTCTTGATTTTGAAAAGGGGATGGTTTAAAGTTTCCCTGAGGAAAGTTTGAACCGAAGATAACGTCTTTCAAGTTTGAGTTGCGTATGTCTATTGTTGTTGCTTCTTCGCGAAGTCAGGCTTAGCAACCTTGATCATAACACCCCACATCACGACAGCGCATTATACCTCAATCCGTTTGTCATTGAAGGTTTCACGTTTATGGCCTCAATGCAGCCGCTCCAGCGAACCCGTGAAGTTGTGTGATTTGCAGAAACTTCAAGGAAATTAGGCTCTACATGTTGAATCTAGAGACTCCACATGGGGCTAGTGGTCGTTGTATAAAGCTGGCGCCGTGCCAAAGCGAGCAAGTCCATCTAATAAGTTGTTTCGCATGCTCCTTAGTGAACGTGTGAAAATGTTCGTCAACTGCTCTGCATGTGGCGTTATTGCAACGAATCATAACGTTTTCATTTTGTATCGCGGAAAACACGTCTGAATTGCGGCATGTATTTCGGTGAGTTGTTGATATATTCAGTGAAAATGAGGAAATCGCTCAAAAACGTATCCTGGTTGTAATTAATTTGCTGACAGCAATTGGAGATTTTTTGATTTGTCGACCCAGATTGTCTATTCCAACATGTGATAGACCGACTCTCCCGAGGATGGCCTAGGCATTTTCAAATTAATTAAATAAAAGAAATTCTTTGGATACAGTGAATTGTTACTTGTTTCGAAGGCACATACTATTCGTTTCCCGGGGTTGAAATACGCAAATTTGCTTTTCCTCACAACATGATTTTGGCGCCACTGAGTGTGCGTAGTTTTGTTGATAGATTAATGTGCGGTGAAATCGCTTGCTAAACCTGACAGATACCAGTAAACTCTGTCGAATTACATGCCTTTGAATTTTTTTCAGTCCAGTGAACATACGTGGCATGAATGCTGATTTGATTTGAGTGCCGCCGAGGAGGATTCGCATTTCACGGAGGTGAAAGTTCATGTCTGCTGCAGCGATCTGTGCCACGGTTGAACTGGAATCAAGTGCAAAGCTTAAACTGCATTAAGCATCTGTAAAACGAAGCGCTGGAATTAGAACTAGTGTTTATGATGCTCGTGCCGAGCTCGGGGAGCGTGACAAGCTACTTAAGCCATTAATTGTACGACCTCGGTTGTGGCGAAGAGTCAATCAGCATCGACCACACCGGCGTCGCCATTAGAAGGTTCAAGATAAACCAGTAATTGTTCAATTATCCACTAAAAGACACCGTTGAGAGTCTGGGATAGATTCTTCGGTACGCCTGTATCAAAGCTGCAAGGATATTGTATCCGTGATCAGAGTAGTTAGATAGTATCTTTAAATAATACTTCTGTATCAGGATTTCCCTAATTTTGAGAATGTCTTTGATTCTACGAGTATCATTTCTGTGAGTGATGTCGCTAATATGAAGCTGCCTTGTCTCTCAACAAGCAATAGTGCACGAAATAACCCACTGCAGCCTTTAGTGACCCTCAATTCGCTCTTGTCTTTGGAAGTCTTTCGCCTTTCTTAAATGTCTGTTGTTCGAATTCCATTGACAAGCCCCGATTTTCAGGCCCTAAACTTCCTTGTCCACAATAATCAAAGAAATTCTCAGTTACTGTAAATTTGAAGAGAGGCGAATTACAGTTCGCTGTAAACCGATTGCGTTGTTGTAGCTGAAACTAGCTTGAAATATGGACCGTATGTCCGAGAGCGCTGAGACAGGTTTCGGCACCTCGTGAATTTTCGGAATGCCATCGAAATAACTTTCACTCACTAAAGTCATCTCGGTCGACTTCACTAATCTAGCTCTCTTGACATGCCTGCGTGAAGCTAGAATTTCTCCTTAATCTTCTCTTGTCTCCGGGATGGGAAAACTCACAACTTTTTTTTATTTATCTATCTCGCCCCCATCCCACCACCATCCTTGTCGAGATGTGTGGCGGTCTTCAATTACACGCTCGCGTCTTAAATATTGATTTCGTTGAAGATGAATTACCGATTCTATATTATGTTATTTTAAATCGTGAATAGATATGCAATAAAATACTTCATGAGAAACCTGTGTCGCAGTGGCCATAGCAAGAAAATATAACTAGAAATAACAGGACCGACTTCTTTGTCGTTAATATAATTTTTCCTCCACTTGATTTAGGAAACTGAAGCAGTCGAGTATTCCGTCGACCGTGAAAGATGAAGCAATCATACATGTACCATCAAGTGACCGAATCCCTGAGTCGATGAGTACACCTCAACGCGCAGAAGATGTGACTTCTAACTATTAACAAGAAGTGATCCATCGAGGGAGATTCTATATCGGGCTGATTGCGCCATGTCAGTGTAGACAGTAATCTACCGGAAGAAAAAATTATTTCAATGTAATTTTTTATATGTTGGTCTACGCCACGATGTGAATAGGATGAAAGTATATTAAGCCCTGCGGATGTAAATCAACGGCCAACGAAATGTGAGGAATTAAGGGAGGAAGTAAGTTTCTTTGGGTTTCTTGGGTAACATTTGACATTGACAAATGTGCTAAAAGGTTGATTGAGAAAACATAGAATCTGACCAACTGACAGATGGAACAGAGTGCCGTGCATATATACAAATGAGATACACTCTACTTCGCAAAAATGCGTGCTTCAGCGGACAGGGTCGTACCATGAGGTGGTCTCTCACTGTCGCTTTATGTTGTGCAGTCATCATTTGACTTCACAGTTGATCCTCATGATATTCCAGTTTCTTAGTATAAAAACCGCAAAAAAACGGGGCCACCTGTACTTTTTTACTCTACGAAATGATGTGTCAATACCATGAACGGTTGTGATGGGTTTGTTGCCGAACTCACTTAGAGAAAACCGATGATAAATGCCCATGTCAAAAACAAACAAACAACAAACAAGTAAACAAAAAACGTAAACACACAATTTAGTATTTGCTCCTGTAAAATCTTTTTATGAATGATGATGAATATGAATACGATGAATATGAATATGAATATGAATATGATGATGATGATGATGATGATGATGATGATGACATATATAAGGCCTTGTGGATCTGTATGTCATTGACCGCACTTTGAGTAGGGCCTATGCTTATACCAACGCAACTCAGAGGCGTTGCCGATCTCACAACATGGATATTCATAATATGAAATCCGATTTGCTTACTTTTGCTGTCGATCCACCACCGCAAAAGCAATATCTTAAGGTGAAATGAAACCCTGGCTAGTTCGTCTGTTCGCAAGGCGGGTTACCGGACACCGCATCTTAAATATCAGCCCCCGGTTATTTCTTGTCGTAATCATTGCGCTATAGCGGATATTCCGTCGAGAGTTCTTTTATTAAATCAGACGTGGTAAGGAACTCCTCTGAATTGAAACGTTAGAGCCCGCGGATCCTCGAAGCCTGAAATTCCACGCTCGTTTCTCTCACAGTCCGATGTGAAGCACGGCCATGGGAATATCCTTATTGCTATCGCTTATTTTACACTTTTCAGTGACCCTTTTTGATGTCTGAACGAAAGCAAGCATTTGGATGAGGTGCCCCCATACACTATACATGTACATGTGAGCTTCCGTTCTGGTAAAAATCACTGAAGAAGGCAGTATTTTCAACAAATATTGCGTTCCTATATTCCCCATCCCTTTTACAGCCCAGCTTTCCTCTTTGCACAATTTTGTGACGCATATTCATGATTGCGCAAGCCAGATCAAGAATCACTGAAGGAGTTTTGCCGGTGTCACGGTGTCATGAAAGCACCCCTTTATCAAACTTCATGTATAGTCCAGAACCAGTCAAGGATGTACATGGCAAAGTCCTCGCTTGATAATACATTTAAAAACCGTTGACGGAAAGCATGGTGAAGTCAAATTGGTCAAAGCATATCTGACGGAGAAAGTACTAACCTTGTACCGATGACAGTGTTTGTGTACTGTTGATGTACCAAGTGCGATTAGTTTGGCTAAATTTGTGTAATAGTTGGGTAAAAGATGTGGCTATATGTTATGAGACTAGGTGTGAATAAGTCTGAACAAAACGGCCACTTCGTAGCCATATTTGACCGTATCTCAAAGAAATTGACATACATATGTAAGTCATAATGTACTGTCCGTGTGCCAGGTTCAAAGGTATGCTGAGTATTGGTTTTTGATATGGAAAAATCAGAACAAAAGGGTTGCACTGTGACGATATTGAATCGTTTTTGCTGAAAATATTAGACTACATACGTATGTCATGGTTTGTTTTCCTTGTAACAAATTCCAACGAAAGCAGTCATGACGTTTCTGTCTAATTGCTTTGGACATAAAAAAAAATGAACTAAAATGGCCACTTGGCAGCCACATTGGATCGTACTGTGATATAGTTGCAAGTGCATATGTAAGTCACAGTGTATTGGTTTCGTGCCAAGTTTGAATGAAATCACTGAAGGCATTTCTGAACAATGGCTGTAGACGTGAAAAAAAATGTAAACAAAATTATATAAAAATGACATGCATATGTATACCGTAGTGTATTGTCACAAGTTTGAAAGAAACTGACACTCGTGTGTCAGAGATATCTGAGTGCACGGCGGGGGGGGGGGGTGGGGGGGGCGGACGGATGCACGGAGCCAGAACAAAATAAGTCCCCAGACTTCGTCCATGGAGACTAATAAAACGTGACAACATGTTTTGCTGAGCGAATGAATCATTATTTATTCCTTTATAAAGACCGATACTACAGTGAAACGGAGAAGATGTAAGCGATATTCTCTCTCGTGAAATTCAATGCCATAAGTTCAGCACTAGGACATAACCTGCCTTGCATTCTCGGTCGTAGTGTTAAATTGATCCCAAAGTCCCTTTTCAAATGTTTGACCCGGTGTTCTAACATCAAATAAAACAGATGTTGCCATTCTGTGTTCGTTTGCCTATCTCCAGAAAAGTGATTTAAAGCACGATTACGTATTTCGGTACAAGTACTGAACAGTTCTGTGTGCAACACGCGGGCAAATATTGTAAAGGCCAACGGATCAGTTGATCCGCTCTCGTTAAACGATATCATCGTTTCCGGTGAAATTATCTCTTTGACCTTATTTACACTCACCGAAAGAGATATATTTGCCACTAATGTTACAATGTGATAAATTCAAAATACAGATGTCAGGGATAACGGCTACTGTATGTTATATTAATGTGGACTCACTTATTAAATTAACAAAGCGTTGTTTGATTAACATCTGAAACACTGACACACTTACGTTATCTGTTACATGAACATCACGACTTGTACATTCACTTTGAATTTCGATGCCAGGCGATATACTTTTGCTCAACAAGATTTACCAAAAATGTTAAAACCACGTTTAATGTACGTGGTAGAGAATGGACACATTTTCAGCAGCAAGACGACTGTCAAATTTTGATGACGTTAAATAACATGGGATAATCAATTGAGATGATCCGTTTGATCACGTTATTAGCTCGATCCCTGTGGTGACATGCGTCATCTACAGAGACAAAAGTCTGCCAGACAAGTGGTTTATATCCCTAGTGGATGGCACTCATCTCTCCTTCTACCAGGAAACGTATATTCCGCGTTAAAAAAGGGGAATAAAGTTAGCATCTTCATCCGAGGGAGCTAAAATGTGTTTTGTCGCTGTGCGGACCCCTTTCGTTGCATGTATCGTTGCAGCGGTGCCTCTTGAAGTTAAGACTATTACCACAAAGTGTAAGCTTATACACAATGTTCGGAACAAATGGATGTGTAACGGGGATAATTGATCGGAAAACACTAGCTGTCATCTTGTATCCATAATTTTGTGCCGGAAAGTGGAAAAGTGGAATATCTTATACCACTTCTTGTCCCTTTGAACTTCTGACTGAACTGAATCTGGTTGAGCGCGGGGAATTGGTCGAGTAAAATTCGCGCGTTTGCAGTTGCGTAGCGGGCCCGCGGCTGTTCGAGCGATAAAGCGACGACTGTCGCATGCAGGAGACGGTGAAGACCGATTTCAGCTGGTGACGGTACTTCTCGTGCAGCCAGGCGTAGACAAACGGGTTGTAGACCGTCGAGCTCATTGCGAACCAGTGGCACATCGTGTAAATCAAGTCGAACCTTTCGCGGCCGAACACGCGTGGATTTATATTCACTATGGCGTGCACCGTGTAAAATGGAAACCAGCAAATAGCGAATGTTAAAACAACCGCGATGAGCAGGCGATTGGTTTTCTGTTTTTTCTTCAAATCTCTTCTCTCTTGGTCCTCGGTGAACACGCCCGGAAGGACGCGCCTCGTCAACAAGTAAGATATTCGGGAGTACAATATCACGATCAAGATCAGCGGGAGTACGTAGCCGACCAATAAAAGCACATAATTGTAGGCACGTTGAGCCTCCATATCGGGCCAGTGTTCGTAGCAAATTATATGATAACCGAGCGCTCGCAAATCATAGGGGCGAGTGTAGTACAAGATTGGTACCGCCAGCCCGACGGCCATCACCCAGGATAGCAGAATAATGGCCACACAAAATAGCCTGGGCAAGCGAGGTCTTAGGGGGTACATTATCAAGCAATACCTATCGCAGGCTATGACTATGTGCGAGGTGATGGAAACGAAGACCGAGACAGCCTGTATTGTCGGTACTAGGCGGCACAAGACCTCGCCAAATATCCAGTCGTCCATGAGAGTCTGAGCCAGCGTCCAGGGTATACAGAAAATGCACATGGCGAAGTCTGACGCCGCCAAATTGGCGATGAAATAGTTCGTGACATTCTGCATAGACTTGTGCCAAGCTACGGTGATGACGATCAGGGCATTGCCGACGGTGCCTATGATGAACACTACGCTGTAAAGGATAATTATGAACCAAGCAACTTTTCTCACCATTTCTTTTCCGGCTTGGAACCCTGCAAAGGGGTTTTCGGTGGTGGTTACATTGGGGTAACTCATATTCAGGTACACGCCTCCATAGCCACTCGCTACCGGTGTTTCCATGTTGTATGGTCGGAATTGAATTCGCAGACGACTTTCCTTTATGGTCTCGGGGCAAATTTGCGGAGCGGTCGAAAATGTTTCCGCACGTCACGTCAGGTCTGCCAGTTGTTCTTCTGGTCCGAATATCTTGCAGGATCTCCCCGGCGTTTTTTCGGCGCCCAGGATGAACCTAGAATGCGACGGGTTTGCACTTACACCTTTTAAACGAAGTTTGCGCCTATGTGAAGGCGCCGTGGTCGCACAACTCACTCGGCGTGGCTTCCATTCGTAGCACACGCCAGGAGTAGAAAGTAACAACTGCGTCGTTCAGGCACGGTGTGGTGCTATATAAACCGGGACTGCCAACAAATCTGTTTAAATATGCACATGAGCTATGCTTATGCCGGCCATACCTTGAGTTCCATGGCAACCGAACATTGGGTAGCGTATACGCTACGTATACCAAGGTAGCATATAATTACATGTTCAATTTTCTCGTTGGAAGGATTGTGAAGGGATTACATTTTTCCATATTCAATCTTCAAGAACAAGAATGCTGACAATTTTCAGTGTACGTACCGGTAGTCTCGTGTGAAATCACAATATATATTTATGTGACTGTATCGGAGATAGGAGGAACGCATTCTCTTGAATGGTCAAAGAAGTTGTAGCTGATCAATGCCTGTCATTTGACGTATGTATATACGACTGTATGTATGTATGTATGTATGTATGTATGTATGTATGTATGTATGTATGTATGTATGTATGTATGTATGTATGTATGTATGTATGTATGTATGTATGTATGTATGGTTGTATGTATGTATGTATGTATGTATGTATGTATGTATGTATGTATGTATGTATGTATGTATGTATGTATGTATGTATGTATGTATGTATGTATGTATGTATGTATGTATGTATGCATGCATGCATGCATGCATGCATGCATGTATATATGTATATACGTATGGATGGATGGATGTATGTATGTACGTATGTATGGAAGGATGGATGGATGGATGGATGGATGGATGAACGGATGGAAGGATGTAAGGATGCATTGTGGGACATGGAAAAGTGTTTAGTCATGAAACATAGTTAACTGATTCCCAGTTTGTTCGTTACAGTCATGCGTCGTTCTGTAATTAAACTGTTCCTTCACGTCGCCGTCATGATCAGACGAATATATATAATATGCACGAAGTCGATGGATACGGCACGATTCCCATCGCACTAGTTTTGTCGGAAAAAGTCAATTGAAGGTTGCCTTTAAACAAACATCGAAATGGAAAATGCCTCATGATTAATTTTATGAGAAATTGGACATCTATGTCTAAGGCATTACTATAAACAGCGATTGATCGAGTTAATTATGAACATCGTTAAGCAACAGATGTTTCAAAGTTAAAAGAACAATGGTGGTAGTCAGCTCTATTAATAAAACTGTAATTTATGAGCCCGCAGGTTTACTCCGGTAACAGTCTTATTCACGTGATCAGAGTATAATTATGTCGCGAGAAGAGTTATTTAATATCTGTATATGTAGTACCTCAAGTCGTTGTTTTGATGTTAGTGATTGGATGATTCCTTTTATCTTTTCTTCCCATCCTCTGTAACTTTAGAACATACCCTTAATGTATAGTTTAAAAGGCAATATTTCGACTGTGTCGATATCTCTCTTCGTAAGACCTGAAGGGCACATAACACCTGGAGGAAAGATATCCCCTCTTTCTTATGCGTGACAGCTGTGCTCGAAAAAATGTGTGTATGCCAGATGTAAACAGAATGAGAGAGAATCTCGGACTTGTCTCAATGAGCATGTCTAGCTCTACGTTTGATTCAAGTCCCTGGAGGAACGCATGTAATTTTGTTAAGTAAACACCACGCCGAACAATAAGAGCACATTCTCAGGCCGCGTGGTGGCGCATGTTCACGACCGAAGGACAGGTCCATCCTTCCTGACTGATTTCGGATGCATTTTGTAACCATGGCAATTGATCCAGATCGGATTCATAATTCAGGACACTCTGAAAACTTAATCCTGTTTCAAACGCGGGTCGAGGAAGAACCCGCGGGAATTTTGGTAGCGTGTGGGTGTTATGTGGGCAAAAAAAGTCACTATCATTGTACGCTGGGCAAGTAATACAGCACAGATGAAGTAACTGTTGATTTGTTGTGTCTCTTATCTCCAATACTGGCACCTCTCCACTCCCAATCATTCCTATTTCTCTAGCCCCTTCCTCTCTTTCTTAGTTTCTATCTCTCCTTCTCGTTCTAAGCCATCCATGCATCCATGCATCCATTCATCCATCCATCCATCCATCCATCAATCTAATCCTGACTAACAAAATTGTAAGTTTGCACTAATGGCAGTTGCTTGCATTACATGTATCACTATCAGTCGTTAACCGTTTTGCAAGTTTGTACTTTCTATTGAAAAGCTTGATACCAGCATTATTAACTAAGCAAAGAGGATACATAATTCTATCAAATAAACAAGGGTATTAAAGACAAAAATATAAACACAAGAAGAGTATCCCGGGAATTTCTACATTACAGCTTGGAGGATTTTGATGCCCGGTCTGTAATTCAATCATTATCGAGTAGAATCAGCTCCTTGAAACGAATAAATGTTTAACATTTAGCCGTTTAAGCCATCAATCCGAGTAAAAATACTATACTCCGTATAAAAATACGAGTGTTTGTTGCATACATGCACGTAGGTTATATAAACAAATTCTGGAAAGGCGTTTATCTGACTCGTTTGTGTATTGTAAATCCGCGACAAACAGATCGCAAATTCAGTTTAAACTTTAAGTCCCGAGATAATGACAGATAAAGCTATTTCGAAAGCTTAAACGGGTAACGAGTATTCAGTAACATTGGAACGGACGGGGGTTTCTGTGCTCTCTGACTGGGAGACTCGCAGGCAGAGTCTACGTTCTGCTTACATCCGCTCGGCAACTCAGTATCATCATGCATGTTGTGTATACGCTAACCACTCGATGAACCCCAAGATGTCCATCTAAAATAATTGCCACTACCTTGAGATGCGGCTGATAATATTTTTCTTTGAGAAAGCACACAAAGCAGGTACTGAGATAGAAGATAATCCCGATGCATTTGTGTCTGGGAGACACGGAGGAACATCCGTTTTCATCGAAATGAGAGTTCAGGAAATTGAAAATCTGGAAAGTAGGCGAATTAAGGTACAATGATTGTAAACGCCCGCCGAGAAGAAATTTACGGGTGTTGAGATTATCAGGTGTTATGGAAACACCTCGGTTACTGATTTTACACGCTTCAAGGAAGTCTGCCACGTACAACACGCAGATTTTATTAACTCTGTTGAATATGCAGCGGTCACCGGTCACAAAGAATATTGCATGTCGATGGTTTAGTTTTATTATGTGTTTCTAACTCTGATTTTACCGAATTTTACAGTCCGTGGACAAGTGAAGACAAACAACAAAATAAGTGTCGGCCAGGTTTGAATTCTTCCAATTTCCCACATGCTCAGAGCGCCTGGTGTCCCGCTATTGGTGCGTGTTCAGAGAAACTCTATATTACCAGTCAACTTTGCGCACTAAAGCTAAGTTACAGTTTCGAACATCCTGTTTGTAACTGGATTTGACAGCAAGCTAATAACGGTTAGTGTTTTGTTTGTCTGAGAGAGTGCAGTGCCAATCTTCACTTTCATTGCTAGTGAGAACATTCTAATTATCCATGCTATACAGAAACTATACAGGACTGTACAATACTAACCGAATAAAATGCTTCTCCTAGTGACGGCAGGTCCTTCAAATTTCCATCCAAGAGAACTGTATTCCCGAATCTCCATGCCCAATGAAAAGGGAATTATTATCCATTTGACACACTAGAATACATACGCAATGTATGTATGTATGTATGTATGTATGTATGTATGTATGTATGTATGTATGTATGTATGTATGTATGTATGTATGTATGTATGTATGTATGTATGTATGTATGTATGTATGTATGTATGTATGTATGTATGTATGTATGTATGTATGTGTGTGTGTATGTGTGTGTATGTGTGTGTATGTATGTATATATGTTATATATAATATATATTATATATATATATATATATATATATATATATATATATATAATATATATATATATATATATCTGTGTGGCGTGGTTGTGGTGGTGGTGGTGTGTGTGTGTGTGTGTGTGTGTGTGTGTGTGTGTGTGTGTGTATGTAAGGGTTTTTGGAGAATTGATTTTATTTCATCTCTACAGCGTTGTTTCATGAGTCGCGAGACTCACTCATCAGGAGACTAGACTGGAGTGGGTCTACATGGGGTACACGTCGCTGGTTACGCAGATGGTGGAATTTCGGTTGAGATTGACAGCTGTTGCATAACAATATATTGCTACTGCTATGAATATTCATGTTTACGGAGAGTACTGATTTACTTCCTTGGATGTATTTGGGAGTTACTAGTTATTGCATAACAATGTCTTGCTTCTGTGACGGCATGATGACACAAGTTCATATCTTTTATTGAGCGTTGAACATTCTGGATGGCGGATGATAATAAATTTCTCTGTTAAACCAAGGTTGCACCGCTTGTTAGTACTGTCATATGGCTTGGCTTTGGCTAGGACCTTCCATGAGATAGTGTGCGTAATGTTGTTGTCCTTTAGCGTCCAAATGGGTTTATTGAGTTCGGTGGAGTTTCTGGAGCGTACATTTCGGAATGATGTAATGTGGTTTCTGTATCTTGTCTTGAAGTCGTTCTCTGTTAGCCCAACGTACGTTTCGGAGGTGTTGTTGTCTGAGCGTGTGACTGTGGCTTGGTGGACGATGGAGGCTTGAAGGCAGTTACCGTCAAGTAGGCATGTGTCTTTTTGTCGGCAGTTACATGTCTTGCTGTTGTTGGTCTCGGTGGTATTGTTGTTGCGATGTGGTCTCAAAATGCGTTTGTTGTGGCTGTCGATGATCTGCTTCGTGTTGTTCATGGTGCTGCAGCTGATTTTTATGGTGTTTCTGTTGAATATTTTTCTGAGCTTGTGATTTACCGGAAAACATTTGTCTACTATTAAGGAAAGGAATCTCTGTCCGATGTTGGTGCTTACATTTTTGCTAAATGGGGGGTTATATATATGTCCTTAATTCCTTTTTTGCAGGGATTTAGCTTTAAACACAATTTTTCTTTATGATCGCTCGCGTCACAGAGGTACTTGGAGTCTCCCGAAGGCGACAAACCGATGAGACGATTACCGTATTGACAAGTACAGATGGATGGACGTAATATGTAAATACGTGGATATAGCATAAATACGTGGATATCGCATTAGATGTGCAGATTGTTGTACACTCCCAATTACTTTAATGACATTCTGCTGCTGCACGCTATGTATGCTGCCAACTCAGGAAATTTCGCTCGCTTTGAAATGCACACAGATTGCCTTTTATGTAATAATTACTCAGCAATATGAATATTTTAGCTGAGGATCAAAAGCTAACGCCTTTTAGTAAGCTAGCCCCTGACATTCTAAGTGGTCTGTTCACTGAAGATTAAGCTTTTCGATGAAGGGAGTGTAATGTCGCTATTAAGTCTCTTTCGACAGTTGAAGTAATGAAACAACCTTTGGAAAATGGGCTTTTCTGTGGAAATAACATCGTTAACAATCTTTATCGATCCGGTTTTTCTCCGTAACGCCGCTTAACCAATTCAACGGTCGTATTTATTCTACCTGGCGGGCCCGTGATATCGTTAAACATGATCACGAGTGTGTTTTTGAAGTTTCACTGGGACTTCATCGATTGCTCGTATGCAAAGCAAGATTCGTGCAATGAATATCCGTGCTCCCTTGGCTGCGGTTTCGCTCAGGACAGTAATGTCCTGCGATATGTTGAAATACGATTGAAATTACGTTACAAAATGGTCTTATTTTCATGATTAAGCCATTGACGTAATTTCGAGCAAATTTCACTCTGTAAGTCTTTGTATCTTTGCAAGGCACATTTTAAGTGTCAGGAAAAATTACATGGTACTATTTGTTCGATTTAAAAAAATAACTTTTTCATTTCGTGTAAATATTTCTCCCTCCCGCGCTATTTTAGAATACTTGAAACTCATAATTGACCTATGCACCCCAATAACACTTTCTGGAGCCAGAAAATAATAGGGTTAAACGGAAGGATATAGTATCTATATGTACATTTCAAGTAAAAAATACCGGCTACCCTATGCTCCTTCCTGGTCGAGAAATATGAGAAGAAGGCTGGGGTGAACTGACATGATAGAAAAAGAAAACAATGGTACCCTTTGTGCAAAGAGTTTCCAGAAAATCACACATTTCAACCTTTAAGACGGCGTTCACAAACACCTCCGGAGGGGACGGGCGGGGGATTCTAGAGACTCAGGGTTTTTACAGTAGCCCGTACCATCTAAATTAAGGCTGAAATACTCTCTTTCAACTCATAATAATTTGAAGTTCCTTCTCATGTACTTTTTCCGTCCACAGAGGCAGTGGCTTGCTGCACATTTCAAAGTTTCCACATTGCAAAACGCTTGTCACCTGTCCTTGTGAAAAAAACCAAACTTATCACTGGGTGTACAGAGGGGTAGGAGTTTCCAACATGGTCTGTGAAAAACAACGGCTTTTAATCATTCTGGCAACTTAACACCTTTTGTCTGACGACTCCGAAGTGGTACTGCAAATCATTGTGCCTAGATGAGTATAACTTCCAAAGAATTCTGCACTGGACGAGAGGGTCCCTGTAATCTAGGCCACTATGCTCGTTCTAATCTTACACACGCAACGTCTGTCACGAGGAAGAGGCTGGGACAGTGTCACGGGATTTGTACAAGCCTGTACGGGTGTGAAAAAATACCAATTATAATATATAAATAGTACGATTGTCAATACTCGATTTCCTGGTTGCTGTTTGTTGAATAATGGTCCATTAGATCTAGAGTACTACCAAAAAGCAGCGTTGGTTTTGTTCAAGACCCCTTCTCTTTCAGTCCAACAGCTATTTTTTTTCACTGCATCCTTAAATTTTTTAAGCCCCCTTAAAATTTGCCCAACCCTGCAGAGGTGTTTGTAAACGCAGTCAAAGTGTTGGATTGAAGTTTCCATAAAGGTAGTATTGCTGCTCATTGTCTCCCTTCGGGGAATAGCTAGCGAGAAGACGTCGGGATACAGAAACAAAGTGGCGGCTCAAAGTCTTCAAAGATAACACTGTTTCTTTATTATTTAGGGATGTGTTATCCCCTGTTCTTGCTGCCTTCCGTGCTTGCGTTCGTAAAGACATCCAATATACAATCTATACGGCGGCTGTTTGCGTACAACTTAAATATAAACTCAACGTATCATCCCCTTGGTTGGCGTTTCGCTCAGGAGAATGTCCCGCGATAGGTTGAAATACGAGCGCAATTACGTTACAAAATGGTCTTATTTTCATGATTTAGCCATTGACGTAATTTCGAGCAAATTTCACGCTGTAAGTCTCTGTATCTTTGTAAGGCACAGTTTCAGTCTCAGGACAAATTACAAGGTACGTTTTGTTCAATTTAACAAATAACTTTTTATTTCGTGTAAATATTTCTCCCTCCCGCGCTATTTTAGAATACTTGAAACTCATAATTGACCTATTCTCCCCAATAACACTTTCTGGAGCCAGAAATAATAGGTTTAAACGGAAGGATATAGTATCTATATGTACATTTCAAGTAAAAAATACCGGATTGGTAACTTCTCCGAAGTGGAATACTGCAAATCATTGTGCCTAGATGAGTATAACTTCCAAAGCATTCTGCACTGGACGCAAGGGTCCCTCTAATCTAGGCCACTATGCTCGATTCTAATCTTACACACGCAACGTTCTGTCACAAGGAGAGGCTGGGACAGTGTCACGGGATTTGTACAAGCCTGTACGGGTGTGAAAAAATACCAATTATAATATATAAATAGTACGATTGTCAATACTCGATTTCCTGGTTGCTGTTTGTTAAATAATGGTCCATTAGATCTAGAGTACTACCAAAAAGCAGCGTTGGTTTTGTGCAAGACCCCTTCTCTTTCAGTCCAACAGCTATTTTTTTTCACTGCATCCTTAAATTTTTTAAGCCCCCTTAAAATTTGCCCAACCCTGCAGAGGTGTTTGTAAACGCAGTCAAAGTGTTGGATTGAAGTTTCCATTAAGGTAGTATTGCTGCTCATTGTCTCCCTTCGGGGAATAGCTAGCGAGAAGACGTCGGGATACAGAAACAAAGTGGCGGCTCAAAGTCTTCAAAGATAACACTGTTTCTTTATTATTTAGGGATGTGTTATCCCTCGTTCTTGCTGCCTTCCGTGCTTGCGTTCGTAAAGACATCCAATATACAATCTATACGGCGGCTGTTTGCGTACAACTTAAATATAAACTCAACGTATCATCCCCTTGGTTGGCGTTTCGCTCAGGACAATAATGTCCCGCGATAGGTTGAAATACGAGCGCAATTACGTTACAAAATGGTCTTATTTTCATGATTTAGCCATTGACGTAATTTCGAGCAAATTTCACGCTGTAAGTCTCTGTATCTTTGTAAGGCACAGTTTCAGTCTCAGGACAAATTACAAGGTACGTTTTGTTCAATTTAACAAATAACTTTTTATTTCGTGTAAATATTTCTCCCTCCCGCGCTATTTTAGAATACTTGAAACTCATAATTGACCTATTCTCCCCAATAACACTTTCTGGAGCCAGAAAATAATAGGTTTAAACGGAAGGATATAGTATCTATATGTACATTTCAAGTAAAAAATACCGTCTACACCATGCTCCTTCCTGGTCGAGAAATATGAGAAGAAGGCTGGGGTGAACTGACATGATAGAAAGAGAAAACAATGGCACCCTTTGTACAAAGAGTTTCCAGAAAATCACACATTTCAACCTTTAAGACGGCGTTCACAAACACCTCCGGAGGGGACGGGCGGGGGATTCTAGAGACTCAGGGTTTTTACAGTAGCCCGTACGACGTAAATTAAGGCGTGAAATACTCTATATCAACTCATAATAATTTGAAGTTCCTTCTCAAATTGTATATACTTCTTCCGTCCACAGAGACATTGGCGTACTGCACATTTCAAAGTTTCCACATTGCAAAGCACTTGTCACCTGTCCTTGTGAAAAAAACCAAACTTATCACCGGGTGTACAGAGGGGTAGGGGTTTCCAACATGGTCTGTGAAAAACAACGGCTTTTAATCATTCTGGCAACTTAACACCTTTTGTTTCACTTCTCCGAAGTGGAATTCTGCAAATCATTGTGCCTAGATGAGTATAACTTCCAAAGCATTCTGCACTGGACGCAAGGGTCCCTCTAATCTAGGCCACTATGCTGGTTCTAATCTTAAACACGAAACGTCTGTCACGAGGAAGAGGCTGGGGCAGTGTCATGGGATTTGTAACAGCCTGTACGGGTGTGAAAAAATACCAATTATAATAAATAAATAGTACGACTGTCAAAACTCGATTTCATGGTTGCTGTTTGTTGAATAATGGTCCATTAGATCTAGAGTACTACTAAAAAGCAGCGTTGGTTTTGTTCAAGACCCCTTCTCTTTCAGTCCAACAGCTATTTTTTTCACTGCATCCTTAATTTTTTTAAGCCTCCTAAAATTTGCCCGACCCTGCAGAGGTGTTTGTCAACGCAGTCAAAGTGTTGGATTGAAGTTTCCATAAAGGTAGTATTGCTGCTCATTGTCTCCCTTCGGGGAATAGCTAGCGAGAAGACGTCGGGATACAGAAACAAAGTGGCGGCTCAGAGTCTTCAAAGATAACACCGTTTCTTTATTATTCAGGGATGTTACCAGGTCTTATCCCCTGTTTTTGCTGCCTTCCGCGCTTGCGTTCGTAAAGACATCCAATATACAATCTATATGTGGTGGTTATTTGCATACAATAAAATAAATGTAAACTCAACGTATCATCCCGTGTATACGAGGACATCATTCATAATCAGACCCTCTCAGATTACTACCGTTTATTTTATGGCATTGTTTATAAGTTGTCGACTAATTGCTCACTAGGCGAAAGGTAACAAGCGTACGTATCAAGGGTACGTATCAGGCAATAATAGCAAAGTTGAGGGGTCAACCTGAATGACCTCCGTAACATTAGTACACGTTCCGAAATTGAAAGACTTTTAAACTTTGCTCAAAACTTTCCTCAATCATATTTACCTCGATTGGAACTAGTTAGGGATAATTGGATAGTGAAGGGATGTCGGTTTAATCTGCAAATGTAAGCTCATCTGCTTTTCTCTTTAAGTTATACACTTGCTTTTATGAGTAATCTGTAATACAGCAACATTCACCTATAAAGCACCTAACACTTTTGAGATATTTGAACAATGTGAAGATCCAATTCTCCCAAATTAGTCCCAATCGTGTTACCTTCCATCATTCTCATATTTACGAAACAAGAATAAAAGTCAAATTTTTGATTTTCACAAAAATAAACCCGTGAAAACTTTTCTGTCTCTGTTAGTTCCAAATGAGCACCTACACGTAGTAGACTAGCTGTCCCCAGGGCAAATTCTACCTTAAGTCTTGTGTTTTTGCACATACGAATAATGAATGATCTAATTAGCAACAATCATAAATGTTCACAACCCGGTGGCCATTCTACGATAGGTGAAAATTTTTCACATGCAAATAAACACATTTTCGATTTGAAATTCAAATTTTTAAGGTGAAGGTGGGGTGTCTCGGGATGTAAAGAACCCTTTGTTTAACCCTTTCACCACCATGGTTTGTCCCAAATCCATTGTTTTCTATGGTGAAGTTGGACCTGTATACAGGGAACTGAGGGTGAAAGGGTTAAGAAGCCTTAGGGTACTTACTACTCAGAAACAATTACAAATTATGTAAAGTAGACTGGGAATTGAAAGGCGAATGCTTGTGGATCGGACAGAAATAATTTGAAGCAAAACGTTCGATCAGTCGAGAGGAACCTTGCCGGTGCGCGCTTGCCTGCCCTAGGAGAAGGAGAACACTTTCGGATTATTTTCATCCAGGGTGGACGATTGCAGGGCGGTGTCGATGAAAGAAAATAGGGAGACGGCCAGAAACTGTATATTGATGTAGCTACCACGCCGAATGTTTGTTTATCCGCATTGATGTAATTGGTTTGAACATGATGCTTCCTCGGTATGACACATGCAATCAATGTTAAAAGTGCACGAACTTGTCTCGCTTTGATCTTGCGGTTCTCCTGTGACAACTTTCAAACCTGAGCTCAGCGTATCGATGACGTGGAACGATTGAAATGTTATAAAAGCAGACACACTGCTCTCAGCAAAATGTACTTTTTCTGAGTTTATGCATAACTAAGCAGTTTCAAATGTCACGTCGTGTACATACAAAGTGGTGACATCGCAATTTGATTATCTTACTCTTCACAGCTTGCTCGATGTTTGAATCAAGTGAGTGTCTCATCACGCGTCTCCGTCTTTCAGACGTCGCTTACCTGTACAGCTGTCAAGTAAATAAAAATGCGGTGTGTTCAGTCGCTGGCGATAACAAGTTTGTCATTTTGCAGTTGTGATACTTCTCCAAGGAAATTTCCCAGCATTAGAAAATATACAACCATACTGTTTTGTTCGGGCCATGCAAACAGAGAAGAAAAATTTCCGCGTTACCCATGGGTCTTCTTTTCATAAATCGACAGACATACACGTAGACAGGCTGACGCCTTAAGGAAAGATAACCAGCTGCGGTATCGCCAGTTCTGTCGTCTAGAAAAATATCGATGTCTTCCGTGAACTAATGAAACTGTCAACCTCCCTGCCAGATAAACAGAGGGAAATGAATTGTCGATCAAGATAGTCCTATCATTCTGGACGACAGTCAAATGTGGATAGGTCATGAATCCATCGAAGAGGGTAGTTCTTTTGCGTGTGACTGTTTGTTCATTTGTTTGCCCTTGCGAGTAAAATTCTGCAAAACAACAACAACAAAACACGAACAGAAAATCACAACCACTGAACAAGCATTCATCTTTGCTTATCCTTTGAACAAGATGAAATTGATTATTCATAAGTTAAAAATAACTCTGGTGAGTGTTTCACTTAACCCTTTTGTACAGACTGTCAGAGTTATATATTATTACATTCAAATCTTGAAGAGTGTAATGAGCTGAAGAGTATGCACCGACGTTAATCTCCACATCAACTGTCCCTTCGTCTTCTTTGTTGTATAAATCCTTTTTACAAAATTTAAAATTTCCAAAACATGTATACAATGCATGTACGTAACAAAACACGCTCGCAACCATCTAATATTTTGCACATACCTGTCTGCACCAAATCCACAGGGACTGAGAAAATTGTTCGGTTAGGAGAGGTATTCGATCTTCGATTTATAAAGGTGCTTTAAATATAGAGTTCTATTGGAATGGGACTTGGACAAGGGTTCAGTTTAGACAGGTTTCAAGTTTAGATAGGACTCGATTTTGAAGGTTTCACACTATATATATATATATATATATATATATATATATATATATATATATATATATATATATATATATATATATACAGATTACTTCAAGTAATCAAGTTTGCATTGAGCACTGTAATTTCCCTCGAGGACATCTGTATACTTCGATATATATATATATATATATATATATATATATATATATATATATATATATATATATATATATATATATATATATATATATATATATATATATATCACCTCGCCTATTTAACAAATTACTTTCTGTAAGAAGAATACTTTAGAACTGATTTGATGTTCGTAATATTAGTTTTCCTACCTTAGCTTTCTTCTTTTGCATAAGCGTACCCAACATTAAAGTTTGAAGTTTGCCAAGTCTTGTGTCCTAGTTTCCTATTCAATTTGTACTTAAACCTTAGTCGATATTCTAATATGTATATTTTTGTCGATTCAGGAGCACAAGAGTTTCCAAGCCACCACCCCATATGCAAGGGGGGTTACAACGGATTGAAATAACAATCACTCAGTAAAATGCTCATGGTGTAAAGACAACTAACTAGCATGAATTTGCAAATAAAAATATTCAAGGTACAAGTCCGTAAAAAGATTATGCTTTTTCCATAGTTTTCAGAACTGATTCTCTGCGCTCAAAAGCTCCATATACAAAGTTACAAATCTTAACCATCTTCCTGAGTCACTTTCACCTATAATGACATACAAAAACTTTCGGAACTGAGGATCTTTAACGACTTCTTCTGCTAAATTATAACGTTTTCTCAGTTTGCCATACAAAGGACAAACTAATAAAAAGTGGTATTCGTCTTCCACATGACCATTAGAACGAAGCTTACTTTTTTGTACGTGTCCTTATAAATTGATTTTCATTTGTTTTTCAATTGCATATGGGTCGAAGGTCATGTAATGCAAATAAATGTGCACCATGTGTCCGGTTGGACTTTGTGTGGTTACTTTATTAGCGATATGAGCTTACTAAAACTTGCGCACGTTGACTGCCAGCATGATCGGCCTATGTTTACTATTTTTGAAACCGTTAGGAAAATATGTTGTGTTTTTATGAGAGAACAAAATTTATACGGGGTGAGGTGGCATTTTAGAATTCCATGCGCATATAGTTTAAACTTGTGTTCTTTATTAAAATTTAATGTGACCTTTAAGGTGAAATTAAACAATAACTGTTGAATACTTTATCGATCAGAGTGTCTGCAGACATTTAATGCCGAGTTTCATTTTCTAGGTGTGCTCGACATAAGGTCCCGCCAACAATTTTAGTTACTAAACTAACTGTCTCACAGATCTAGAAATCGACATCGGCATACATTAGCCCACTTACGCCGGCGTTGTAAAAAAAGAACTGCCAAATATCTACCAGGATAATAATCTCTGTTTTCCATGCAAGTGTGATGTCAATCGTTGTAGCTCTCACAAATTTTATCGGATGCAATTTATCTACAACGTTAGCGGAGAAGAACAGTAAGAGCCGATAAGCCAGCCGATAGAATAAGGAAATGGTGATTAGGTGGATAGTCTCGTTCTGCAAAGACCAAAATAACAACCGGCGACTGTCTCCATTTGGCTGTACAGAACGACCGATTTCCTATTCAAAAGATAATATTTCCTGAGTCTGGTGAATCTGTGACGAATAGCAATATTGTGATGAAAATCAGTTCACTAAAGGTAGCGGGAGTATTTATGTGTCCTACGGCAAATAAGGCATACATGTATCAGTTTAAAATAAGTACATGTATGCAAATAATGTATATAATTAAGCGATAAGGTTCCTCTCTTCTGCTTGATTGTTTTTTTTATAATTAATTTGCTGCAATGTAATCAATAATAACAAGAGTTGTCATAAGAGGTCACGATTTTAATGGTTCAGAATATCATCTCGACGTTAGATGACCCGCGTAAAGCGCATCTGTATCAGTAACATACATGCCCGACAAAATATTTGGAAAATTGTAATGAAAATTAATTACTTAATAAACAGTAAATCATAAAATAATTAAATATATAAATGTCTAAATAAAAATTCATGAGAAAAGCTTCAATAAATAAATATATGTAAATTTATACATACAAAAATATAATATAATATAATATAATATAATATAATATAATATAATATAATATAATATAATATAATATAATATGATATGATATAATATAATATAATATAATATAATATAATATAATATAATATAATATAATATAACATAATATAACATAACATAACATAATATAACATAACATAATATAATATAATATAATATAATATAATATAATATAATATAATATAATATAATATAATATAATATAATATAATACAATATCACAACATGTCATGTTATCTCATCTGATCTTATATGGTGTCATATCATACCACATTATACCACATCATATCATATCATATCATATCAAATCATATCATATCATATCATATCATATCATATCATATCATATCATATCATATCATATCATATCATATCATATCATATCATATCATATCATATCATATCATATCATATCATATCATATCATATCATATCATATCATATCATATCACATCATATCATATCATATCATATCATATCATATCATATCATACCACATCATATCATATCATATCATATCATATCATATCATATCATATCATATCATATCATATCATATCATATCATATCATATCATATCATATCATATCATATCATATCAATTTATATGATATCATGTGATATGATACTTATGATATGATATTATATCATATCATATCTCTATTACGACAGCTTTAAGCAGTCTGTTTCCTTAGGAATAATTATTATTGTTATTATTATTTTTATTATTTTTATTTATTATTGTACTTGGGCCTCAGCCCAAGTACATTTGTTTTCATTCCGTGGGAAAAAACTCTGTAAGGTATAACCATTTCTGGCTGAGACCAGGGAGGGCAAAATGTCTTGGCTTCATCTTTCTTGGCATAGTAAATGGCGTAATGATGCTAACTTAATGGAAGTGCTGCTCTCAGCCAGTCATGAATAAGTGAGATGTGAATATAAATGCTTCTCTATCTGAGTTTTTGCCACAAAATCTTCTGAATATAATCAAAATGTGCATCGAAATGCAACAATTAATGCACCCTCCGTTTCCTAGGCGATGGCACGACCCTTGCTACACCCACTGGACGAGCCAAAGTGGGAGGGGTAATTTCGGTTTGGTCGAACAGGAGGGCTCGAGACCAGAATTTAACATTTAAACTTGAAACATGTTTAATCACTGACAAGATGTGGATTAGTGTTAATCAAAGAGAAAGTTTGAAAAGGAAAGGTTTTATATCCCGGACACAATGAAAAACATTGCGACTGGAAACTGTACCCCGGTTGAGAATAGTAATGCCCACAGCGATGGAGAAACACTTATCCTTGAGCTGAGAAAACCAGACCATCATTTCGAAATAGAGCTGCAGATTCGAGAAGCTCGTTAAAAATAGCTAGGTACACCCATAAAGGGGTGGTTTCGAGTCTTGAGGGCAAATTTCGCCTCCTTCATTTAGAAATCGTACGTTTGTTTTCCAGGGGAACACATCATTTGACACAAAATTTGCATGAAAAGGGTCGCCAGTAAGCACGTGGTCAAATCTGGCATAAGAAACAATATGAAATGTTGGGTAAAGCCAGTCCAAAATAAACTGATTTGAACTTTTGTGTTTGTAATTTATACCACTGCAGTAACATGACTTTTTTTTGACAACATCACACAATGTAATACGTTTTGAAACTGAATACTCCGACGTATTCTGTGTCCCCTTTGCTAAAAAATACGGTATGCCGATTACCATGTAAGGAGATGATGACGTCAAGACAGATTTGTAGTGCGTTTGGTCTTGGATGGTGCACGAAGTTTTGTCGAGGTAGCTTGTGTATTTATTTCCTAAATGGGAGATATTAGGGTCGATCTAAAAGAAGGCCGAAAAATGTTATGATACTCTAAGCGAGCTGAACTCCAATGCGAATGGTTGGATAATTTGGAGGATGTCTAGACTGATCTCGTCTCATTAAGATTATTTGGCGGTCAGTATTGAATTTCAACTGCGTCACAAGTTTGCGTCGAACGGTCAACGAACGATATTTTAGAAATCTGGAGACATGGCACATCGCAGTTTTATTTTAGTATTTTATATTGTACAAAAGATGTAAGAAGCAATGATTTTGTTGAAAATTCTGAAAAAAATATAGGAAGATTTGATCGCGAACACATTTTCACTTGGGGGTCAACTAGCCCTGCGTACGATGCTGTGTGTTCCGCTACAGCTAACCGCCCCGCTCACCACAGCCCTGCAAAGACCCGTACGTTGGGTCGGTGACTTCAAATCCATTTTGGGACTTGACGTAAAAAGCCAAATTACTGCCGAAATTCAGCGTTCTTGGGCCCAAGTCGTATCCCAGCCTACCTCAGCTACTCGATCGCTTCCAAAAATGACAGTCTTTTATTCACTTCTCGTAAATAACCGTCGATGTCGGCAACTCTCTCGCTGGCCCTGCGTACGATGCTGTGTGTTAGCTGTAGCACATAGCATCGTACGCAGGGCTAGGGGTCAACATGGGGTCGCAGCCATGTTGCCTCAAAACTTATTTCTGTCTGCACTCAAAACTCAAAAATGTCGCATATGAACCTGAAAAATCGATGTAATTTTGTCAAACTTCGGCGAAATTTCAGCCTATAGACAAAATTTCATCTAGGTAAGGTAAATTTACTGAAATTTGATCGACAAATAATCCTGAGCTTGAACGTGACAGCTCGCCTTCTCCGGGAAGTCATGCATCCGCCAGCTGCCCATATGGCCGGGTGCATGAGATTGTTTTCAAGCGACGGCGGCAGACCGTACGGGGCTCTGGATATGAACCTACCGCCGGTGTAGCTGTAATAACTGTTGCGTTGTTTTTAATCACCACGGACGAAGTCCGAGGGGACTTATAGGTTTGGTCATGTCCGTGCGTCCGTCCGTCCGTTCACGCCTAGTACCCAACCCCATACAGATGCACGTCGATTTGTTTCACAATGCTTTCAAATTTGGCCGTGTTAGAGGACTTTTTAGTTTACACCTCCATATGCCATAGACTCCCATGTATAAGGCAGTTCTCCATAGACTCGCATGTATGATGCCAAGAAAAATAAAAATTTAGTTTCTCATCGTATTCATATTGCCTAAAGGATGCAGTGACACAGTTTTTTTGTCCCCACGGATAAAGTCCAGGGGGCTTATAGATTGGCTCATATCCGTCCGTGAGTCCATCAGTGAGTCCATCGGTTCACGCAGATATCTCAGACATTTTGACAAAATATCATGTGACCTTGGTGACCTTTGACCTCAAATATACATTATTGTCCATAACTCAGGAACCACAAGTGCTAAACCTTTCATATTTGGTATGATGGGACACCTTATGACGCCACATATTGTATGCCATTAATTATGTGCATATCTAATTGTGAGCGAGCCAATAGAGCAAGAGGTCTGATTTCTGGTATATAGGGATAAGTTAACAATATAATTTGTTTGACAAAACTTCACGTGACCTCAATGACCTTTGACCTCAAATATACATATTTGTCCACAACTCAGTAACCACAAGTGCTACACCCTTCATATTTGGTATGAAAGGACACCTTATGACACCATATATTGTACCTCATTAATTATGTGCATATCTTATTTTGAGCGAGCCAATAGAGCTAGAGGTCTGATTTTTGGTATATAGGAATAACTTAGCAATACAATTATTATGACAAAATGTGACGTGACCTCAATGACCTTTTACCTCAAATATATATATATTTGTCCATAACTCAGTAACCACAAGTGCTACACCCTTCATAAATGGTATGATGGGACACCTTATGACACCACATATTGTACCTCATTAATTATGCGCATATCTAATTCTGAGCAAGCCAATAGAGCTGGATGTCCGATTTTTGGTATATAGGGATAACTAGAAATCTAAATATGCCCATCTAAATCTTAGACATCTACCATCGAGAACAAAAGAAATTTGCTGTAATTTGAATATTTAAGGAGTTTAAGCAATTCCCGCTATAAATAAAGAACCCCTGCCTCAAACTCCACAAAAGTTGCTAGACATATTTTGCCGTTGTCATGCCATTGCTTCGTTTAATAACCAGTTAATCAAATGCCTAATTGACAGGAGGAAATTCAAGACCATATTTGAATAGTAGTATATATTGTCCTCAAAATTACTCTATCACGGCCCAAGTACTCATTGCCTTCAGCAATACTGCCTTGTTTTTATTATTTTCATTATACAGTAGCGTGGATTTTCAAAATTAAGTGTTAACACTCAGTTCAGACGATTGTATTTCTTATTAAAAGGATATAGTTATTCAAGTTGAAGTGAGTATTGTGTACCTCATGTGAAATGTAGCCTAAAATTAGACTTAACACTATGATATGACGCAATGCTACGAATTGACGTCATTGATTTTCATAAAGCATATATTAGAAGATTTTAAGAAAATTCTCAAGCGGAGTGATGTGTCACCTTGCGAAATCAACACTATATACACACACATTCGAAATAAACACTGTACACAATAGCTGAGCAAAGCAATATTGATATATTCATGCTAAAATTGTTCTAAAATTACACCTTACCTGGAACTTTCAGCATCTAACATATCAGTATTTAGAATATGTTTTCATATACTTTTGTAGAATCTGGGGGATCTGTCGACGTCTACTTTTAGAAATGTCATTACGAGAGTAGTAATGAAATTGCAGGTAATTTATTTTATAGATTATGAAGGAAAAGAGTAGACTTGATTGTATAGGCTCGGAAAACTCTATCTAGCTGAGAACAATACACTTTTGTTTAAAATGTCTCTTCATTAAAGGCGGCGGAGCATTGCTGTGATCAGGGGCAACCAGCGCCCAGGAGAGTAAACAAATATGCAAATAATGTGCATTGAGGTAATAAGGTTCAACCCTTCTTTTGTATGAGTTTTATAATTATATCACAACAGCACAATTAATAGTCAGGTAAACATCATTCGTGTTCCATCCGTAAAGTGGAATGAATGTGTTGGAAAATTGGACACATTTACAAATTATACACTAAAATACATATCAATTTGCGACTCATGCAAAAGTATAGGCAACGTCATTCGGTGAACTAAGGAGGTCATGGTTTAATCAAAATATCCTGTCAACAGAATTGTACATGTAACACAAGGGGCAACACTTCAAAATATATGCTGCAACAAATCGTCGATAATTTTATGCCTATTGAAGCGTTCCTGCTTGTCAGTTATTCATCTGATTGATAACCTTGATGACCATAGTGTATATGCTCTTACATCCGGTACAAGATACTCTATGTAACATGCTGACAACTTGCAGTATGTTTAAATTTGAAACTGTCAGACCTGCAGACTAGCTAAGAGGTGAAAAATTATTTCATTCCAAATATGGCTTCAATAAACTGTTTAAAATATATTTTGAAATCAAGTTCCAGTGACCTTAGCTTGCAAAGCTGGAAAACTGGCCAATGATATGTCTCCCACACATCCTTAAAATTACGATTGTAATTTTATCAACTATCGACGTCTCATGGCAGTATCAAATGTTGAAATGCGAGCAGCAGCTTCCGAAGTTATTTTAAAGGGACGGATGCCACAGTTTATCCTTTGGAAATCTGTGGCTATCCTACGTGCCTTTTCTTTCAAAAGCCTGAGACTACGCTGACACGTGATGCCTGACCACCACTCACGATATTGTGTCCCAGTTATGGGCTGAGATTATTCCGAGTACATTGGTATTTTCTGGTATATTTGTTTGTTTAGGTTGTCATCATTCGTCTGTTAGGACAAAGTTTATGGTATTGTATACAAGACTCAATTTTTCCGCTGTCACTCAGACGTGACAGAGTCTTGTTTGTCCAAGTTTAGCGCAGAGACCGTGTGCCGTAGTGTACACATGCAGATCAATTTGTTTTGTGATCAAACACAACAGCGGCCCAGTTCATAATGAATTTTTCAACGTCGATATCGCGTCATGCGGACGTGTGTTTCTTTTTGTTTAATCCCGGCAAATGGGCAATCAATGTGATTTGCCTTCATGGCCACAGTAGATATAGCACTACACGTCATACCTATACTTGTACTTCTCATTTGGTTTCACCGTTGCAATCCGTCAACATTAAATAGAAGATGCATTGGTTAATCATGTAACACATTACTATGGGCGCCAACAGTCAATATAAAATGATTATGTGATCTACGTGACAGCAGGTGGTTTTTCATCACTTGAGGAAAATGTCGTTGCATCGTAATCTACAAAAGGATACCGATAGTAAATAACTGTAATTATATTGTGAGCATAAACAAAAGATACTGAAATGGGATAAAATGGTCAAAATTTCGCAATAAAATCGCTAGCATTTGTATACGGAATCATTAAACTTTAGATTCTCTCCTTCCGATCAATGAATAGTTCTGCTCCACTTTATCTACTAGAACTCATCAAACAAAACAGCCCCAGAAATGTTTTTCGACGACGTCACAAAGTCTTTCAGGCGTGGATGTAAAGCAATCCACTTAACTGTTACCGAATGTCTGCACAATTTATCGCAAAATATTGACTCTGACTGAAAAATCGATGAACGGTTTTGCATCATCATACCTAGCTGAACTAGTCAATCTGAACAGGCTTTGTTTATTCGATAGAGTCAAACTCTGCACCATGAAAGTTTCATCAAAGCACCAGATTTCAAAAGTATTGAATTAGATCATATTCCTCCCCACCTACAGTCCTCTTGAATACATGTAAAAAGCAAGCACAATAGCGGTGAGCCTGCAAAATCTGTGTTTCCAGGCCTACGCTATAACAACCTGATTATGATGCCTAAATGATTGAAGTATATGGAGTGAGAACACCGCCAAAATTATCTTTAAGGTAGAACGCACCTCGGGGACAGAAATTCGGGCCTTCAAATTTTTTCAATTTTCTTCTGACCTACCACTTGTGGGGGCTCATTTTGAAGCTCTTGGCGAAAGAAAAGTTTTCACCGTCTTAGTTTTTTGAAAATCGAAAATTTTATTTTTTCCCATAGAGTTTACACAGGGATGGCGGCCATTTTGAATTTCAAATATCGAGAAATCGCAAGATATTTGTCTCTCTAGTACCAAAGTTTGCACGGTGACCCCTGATTTTTATTCTTGCTTTGGTAAGAGAATGGTTCAAAGTTTCACTGAGGAAAATATGAGCAAAAGTTTAAGTCTTTCACTTTCGAGGTGCATATTACCTTAAATCTTCTCAGCCCATAGAAGTATATGGTGAATATTTAGTGCAACCAGTATTACTATTATGATGTTGATAATAATGATGATGATGATATCATTATCATTATTGATGCTTATCATACAGACAGAAGCTACGACATGCGCACTTTTTAGGTTATATACATATGAATCAGTACTCCGTAAGTGCGCAGCATCAGGCAGATACAAAATGAGTATTCGTTCAAAAAATGCTCTTTCTAAACTAATGTCTCATTTCCACAAAACTTACAAGTTGTTACACACTCCCAAGATAACGACGGGATGCACTCCAGTTCGAAGAAATATGCATTGTGTATCGGTTCCTACAATTAGACCTAATTAGAAATTAAATGACGCATGATATGCCGAGAGGAACAAACTATACGCATCAGTGTAAACCGCTAATTGGACACCTGGGGTGGGGTACAAATCAGGAAGAAATACATCCCAGCGTATGGTGACGTGTTAGGATGCAATATCAATATTATAACAAGACTAGCATGCAACAGTAAGGTTAAACTGTTCGAAAAACTATATAAAGACTTTACTTATGGACAGTCAACTTATCCAGAACAGGCCGCACGTAACAAAATCTAAAATCTACTTTCAGATACCTTTTTAGGTGGTTCCAACAGATTATGCCACCTACTTCAAGATTGTCTTTATTCCCGAACGGTTATGTAGATAAGTGATTAGTGAATTTAATATCTAACTCAGAAAAAAGACTGGACTCGTGTAGATTCTCGGTAAAATCTCCCATGTGGCATGTTACTCGCTTATTTTAAAATGTCATCATTAACCGCAAGCCATGCATATCCTGTCTATACACAGATGTAATGTAATAGAGAGCTAATGCAGAAATCACGTGTTTAAATGCCATATTGAGTCGAAATTAATCTGATTGATACAAAAGTAACCCTCTTGAACAAATACCCTACAACACAAAAGTCGCGCCAGATCACTCATCGAATCTATGAGCCAATGTTAATCTGTACGATATTAAATTAAACGCTCTCTGAAAACGAGGCCGAATTGAAGGCGTTCCACATTTTCCAATTAATGAATATAAGCAATTACGTAAAAGCCTTAGGGGTACAATGTCGATGTCTCTTTACATATTATTTTGTAAATTTTGTATAATATAAGACATCCATTATAAAGGCTTAAACCATGTCATGGGTGACAATAATCTTTGCAGGCACAATTTGTTTTCAGAACAACTTTTCGGAATTGAATTGGCTGAAGGTTTTTCTCAGCAACCACCGTTTTAAACAAGTGCTTTATGTTTAGCCTGCAGCGCCTCCTCGACCAAGGTCACGTGGTTCACATCACGAAAATTAAAGTTGTGGTTGATTCATTAAAACAAGAAAAAAATCGAAGGCGATTGAGTTGTCCTTGAAGAGTTCCTGTACCGCGTTTTTACACTTATATACAATGTAGATGATATGGAAAACAATCTTGACACGGACGAATAAACAAACAACCTAACAAAGAAATAGACACTTCCTCTAACGCTCCCATAGCAAGAAAAAAACCAAAAAAACTATCATCATTATTAAATCATTGACTCAAAATACTAAAAAATGGCTTTTCTAATTGTGAATACTTTTTATAGTTCCAAAACAAAAAGTGAGCACAACCTGATTTAAAGCGGAATCAAAAGTGGGCAGGGAAAGTGATGTTCAATTCCAGATTCTATCTTTGACATATTTTTAACTTTCCGGTTTTTAAATGTATCTGCTGTACTTTACATTGCGAAGCTGCTTTTGTCATTTTTGAGGATGTTGTCTTATTATTAGCTTTTCGATTTGCACTCCAGACCCGTAGGTCTGCCTATTGATCTTATAAATAAATAAAAGATAAACAGAAAAAAGTAAAACGAAAAAAGTGTCTGTAATACCAGGTGAATAACAAACATACGGGCAAGTTTGTTCTTTTTTACCGTTAATTTGTACAATGAATACCTCATGTATGTGTTCGTTTTGATCACGTCCTTTAACAAAGTTCGAACATCATTGGCATGCTCTGTTGCTATGGTTACATCAACATGCCATGTGGGGCAATGCCCGGCGTTGACTCGATCGACAACCCGCGTGTGTCGACGGCCCTTCCAGTGCTCCCAACTGTAATCTACAAGGGAAATGTAAAATTCATGCAATCTTGTCTCATCTCAAACGGCGATGTTTCAATCTGCGTGTTAGGTTACCGTGTCAGCAATAAAACCAAAGTAATTTTGCCGGAGAGATTAGATATACGGTCCTTGCGATACACAGTCTAATCGATGAGGAATGGCTGTAGCTTTTGAATGCGTCAGACATGTCAGAGTTAGGGTCTGCAGCATTACGGAGAAAATCCGATGAAAATCTCTGTTTCCTAGATTTACGTGACGTGTTAGGCTAGCAAGTGTGAATCGTTCACTGTCAACTCACCGAGAGTGATCCATTCTTATATCGACACTCACAACTATTATAACAGGTTTTGTTTGACGGAGTAAATATAGTGTGAAAATTATGCTCTTATTATTCAGAAAAGTTGAAATGGCCCCAAATAGGTAATGTTATTTTGTTTGTATATTAAATATACGTAAACAGGCATTTTAGAATGGTATAAATAATAATTATATCCGCAAGTGATTTTACTTCAATGCGGTGCCTAGTTTGAGAAACATAATTGAGTACAATTTTTCGCCACGGCTCTTGACATCAACAACACCAAACTGGTTATCATGTGGTTCACACCGACTGGGTTTCATATCACGATTGTTGCGTATATCTTGTTCGTATGTTAGCCCGGTATGTCGCATACTTTAATTGAATGATTTAATATCGCCTGACAAGTGTCCATATACAGTATGTTACGAAAATATGGTTTTCTGTTCTGTCAAATGGAGTACACGTCACAAAAGATCTGTCGAGCGAGTCTCGATTGAAGAGACACCGCGGCTGGCTAAAAGGTTGCTGTCGTTCACACACAGTCCACATGCTGAGTATTTAACCACACTTATACCCATTTGTCAGTTTTGTCCGGTGGCCCGATTCATGGAAACTTAAACATGTATTTTCGTTCGCAGAAAACCGGAACCCCTGATTGGCAGTATTGTTAGTCTGATTACACGCACGCACTCACGTAATGTAGGAGTATATATTGATACCCACATGCTGCCGTAATAGTTTGTAAAAAATATGTCAGGGTACATTTTTCAAACATTACTCTGAACATAAAGAGACCAAACTGCTTATCTATGGTTTACACCATTTAGTTTATATACAGAGACGGTTGCTTGGTCGTATGCTGACCATACTTAGTCGTATAGTTTCAATAGTATTTTAAGCATGCAAATGTTATTATAAAAGTCTTTTTACTATATACTGTACGAAAATATGGCTGTCGGTCTGTTAAATCGAATGCCGACGCAAAAGTGCCCTTGTATGAATCTCGATTAATTAAGTTACCATGCGTTAGTTATGAATTGCAATATGCGATAAAATGTGTTTCATAAAGATTCACGACACAGGTTAAATCGATTGCCAGTCGTTGGCCATCTTTGGTTATTCTGAAGTAGTCGCACTATAGTACCATGTCTTATCGTTCACTTAATTGCAAGAAATCCATTATCATTACTGTTCATAGGATAAATTTGACAAAATATCCGTTGTTCGGTCGTATTGATAAGCAAAACCCACAATGTAAATTGTTCGGTCGTTAATCACAGTGCTAAAAGAAATTGCCATGCATATTACTATTCATCAATATCTCTGTATGACATAAAATTGTCTGCGTAAGTTGAAGTAAGCGATTGACCGAATACAGTTTTATCCTTCTTTTGCCTTTGGGACAAACATAAACTTGCTTTTTCATCGGCAATTCATTTCTTCTATATTGTGGAATCTATTTCCTTTGGACGCATTGAAACATACAAGGGTCAATCTTATCGTAGGTCAATGATCTCATCGACCCGTTTCAAACACACCGAAATCTCGCAAATTATAATTACGGTCAATAATAGAACTGTATCCTGTATGTAAAACCATATGTAAAGGAACGTGAAACCTTTCAAATCAACCGACATAATTCTAGACTGTAGTAACTCTCTGAAAATTGCATATCGACAACGAGTCATAAAGCCAATGAGTAAGTTTATTGGTATGATGTGCACTGGTTATTGGGCCAAAACTGCAAAAAGTCTTATTTAGCATAGAATGCACCTTGGGAATGAATATTCAGACTTTTAAACAATTAATTTCTGATCTACCACTTCTGGAGGCTAATTTTAAAGCTCTTGGTGTAAGAAAAATTTCAGACGGCTTAGATTTTAGAAAATTGAAAATTTTGTTTTTCTCCATAGAGACGGTTGGCGGCCATTTTGAATTTCAAATATCGGTAAATCTCGGGTAATTTGTTTCTCCAGTACCAATATTTGCACGGTGTCCCCAATTTTTATTCGTTATTTTGAGAGAGAATGGTTGAAAGTTACACTGAGGAAAGTTTTAGGAAAATTTCAAGTGTTTCGCTTTCGAGGCGCATACTACCTTTACGCGACTGTGGCGCCAACTCGGTTTAATTATTACTGTCGTGCAAGATCATTAGAAAGATCTATCACAACATTGTGTTCAATTTCAATGGCCTTGAACACGATTTTTCCCACCTGACCAAATGATGTAATTGTAAATGGATGGTTCATGTCACCAACAGTGCATGTGGTTCCTCGTGCACAAAATTCGGTAATGATGAAAGGGGGATAAAGAAATTTCGATGAACAGTTTATAATTTAGACTGAGAAAAGATGAAATCAAGCGCGAAGAGGTGGCGAGAACACCCATAAAATGATATTTTGATACGACTTACTTTGTAGTTTATCAGTCAAGGTTCCCCGCTTGTGATGATTTTAATGGTCTCAGCCCAAAAAGTAGTGTACTTCGGGTACAGAACCTGTAAGGCAAATTTCAAAGTTGCAATGTATGTTCTTGTCTCAGTTTACTCGATACGAATCACGAGGGCCACCAACGTCATCGTACCGGTCATCATGTCCCTTATTTACTGAACTTCGGTCCGGAAAAGAAACACCGTGACCGCTATGAACTTTGAGTAATGGCCGACTTCGAATATGAAAAAAAAGGTTAAAAGAAATTTGCCGAGCTGATTGGTGCGAGAGTTCAACACCTCAATTATGAGAAGTGATTTCCCAGGTTAGATTCGAAAAGTCCCTTACCTATACTTGTGGCTCGACAACTCTCAATGTACACGTGATTTCAAGAGGTTGATGCCGCATGATGGATTTTATCCTCCGCGATTTTCTAACTAAGGCAAATTCTCAGGGGTTCTCCCAAGTCAACCATTTTAATCAATACAACGCTGACTTTTCAATACTTTTTACGCTTTAATCAATGTCAAATAATTTAAGAAGCTCAAGAAGAGCCGAACGTGAGGACACACAAAAGAGCCGAACCCGTGTTTTATAGGCATTCGACTATAGATAAATCCTGGTTTGATCTTGATGATATGGTCACCGTGTTGTGTTAATTAACGCGAGGTCGCTCAATCTGCTACTTATCGCCGTATTTTATCCAGTACCTATTCACCGCTTGAATGTGCGTTTTCAATGACGATGCAACCCCAAGGCACCCTAAAGGCATTTTAAGGTATTGGGGAGAAGGGCAGTCACACTCGGATCGGAAATACCATTGGCAATATATTCCATCAAAAAGGGTCGAGCAAAGTTGGTTTTAAATTTTGGGATCATAAATGCATGATTTCTCCGTCTTAAAGCTGCAGTCCCCGATCTCTGATTCTCGGATCAGTGCTTGTTAACATAACTGTGTATGTGATTTTAGTCATTTGTGTCCTTTTAAAGTGAGTTTAGTCATTCAATTTGTTCAGAACGGACGCTGATGACGCCTTTCACTTTACGAATGGAAAAATCTTCCCTTTTCCTCTCATCTCAGATTGACCGAAATCAGGGAGATTTCACACGCTGATATTGAACATTTAATAATGAAACTATGCGAATTGTTTTAATCTATCCATAAAACGCTTAGGGCGTTCCGTATTAAAATAGCTTCCAAGGCACAGTTTCGGAACTCACAAAAGCATAAGATTTCTTTTCCATGAGTTAATATTTAATTTTAATTATGTGGTAATAAGAAACGTAACGCAGTCCAAGGCGTGCAGATCATTGACAGCTTGGCTTTACTTACATGAAAATGAATATATAGCAAGTTTCGAAAACGCGTTGTATGATTCAAAATATATCGAGATCCTAGCCAATAGTGTTAATAGGTATTTTCCTTAAAGATAGACCCTAATGTCCCCAGGGTGGACCAAGGCGCTAGGCAACCATTCGAGCAAAGCTAGCGGTTGAAATAAAAAAAAATATGCGCTTTACAGTTTCTTTCCAATGCAAGCCGTTCTGGTATTTTTTTGCGAAATCTGAGGTTATACTTCAATATTCATCGAAAATGCAATGAACTTCAGCTATTGACTCTGTTCTTCTGAGGAAGCAAACCAACTTGTGGATTGCACGCATGTACGGTCGTACCGTCTGGAGCCGGAGAAAGACCTCGTAGCATCTAAAATGACAGCCACACTCTAGCGTGTCAGGAAATGATTCTAATAGGAAGTCAGATGTGAGGGTGATGTACGCTCGTTTCCGAAGGAATGCTAAAATTGAGGTCAAACCGAAAAGGTGGCAAACGAATGGCTTTACCTGGCGACATATCACTCGGTAGGTGAAAAGCAATTTACCACGTGTCAAGAAAACAGCCTCGTACAGCCCCTTTACTTATCAAAGGAACATAAAACAGGGATAGGTTAATTACAATTTTCAAAAGAAAATGCCCAAACATTTCCGATAAAACGCTTTGTGAAGGCATTACCCGTCGTAAAACGGATAAACACTTATTTTCTCCGGAAGTGTGATCTCATCCCTGTATGACACATCTCGTGGTTAACGGACTGTGAACATGTTCGATAAGGTGTAAACATTGTTCATTTTCAATCATCGAGCATTGGCGAGTTTTTTTGTTATCACGTCAAGAGTGCAACCTCCGCCGATTTTTAAGACGTGTATATTGACCTTCGAAACATCCGATATATGTGACATCAACGGCCAAGACGTGGCGTCGCAAAGGTTGTGTAAAGAATTTCCGATGTAACCATAGATTTATCGACGGACTTTACGACGCCTGAAATCATTTCAATGGCCGGGTTTTCATGCAACACGCAAATTACCATTGATGGACGTAGCATATAGGTCAATGATTTTGGTTATCATATCCAATATGAAAACCACAGAGGGCGCTGTCCAAATGTCAGATTCGTTGTATCCCGGCTGACTCAAAGAGCATGAAGATCTTGTTTAATGTTTAGCAATACATGCAGCCTCCCTGCAGATAGGATTTGCTGCGAATGGTAATATCATAAAAACAACCAATTGAAAACAAAACATTACCTGGTAGTTTTGTGTATACAGCATCTGCACTTTTCCAGTCAACTGACAATTCGTTAAATTTTAATGCTGCTTTTGGGATATTTAACTGTCATTCATGATTCAAAAGGATGTAATTATTTATATCATGATACATTAATTGTGTGCAGAAAGAGTGATATTTTCAAATACTGGTCGCCAAATTCATAAATTTTTATGAACGTTTGCTAGCCCTTTGGCATAACACGGTAGTCGGCGTGTAAAATTCTGTTCGGCTCGTCATTTCGTGAACTCGGATATTCAGAAATATAGTCTGGCTGACACTGCGGCAGGGTTTTTTTCCGTGAAACGAAATGCCACGTTAACAAAATTTCTAATCGAGACGTGTTCGGATCATTGCCCTGTGCAAAATCTAGAATGGTTAATTGAGGTGAAGAACTCGTCTGAAAAAGTGACGGTGCGCTACTTTCACATTAATCTCGTGTTAAGGCTGCTAAAATGTTTACATGTCGCTGTTTTATGCAGAGAAAAACGAAGAACACAATCTGTTTTTGATGAAATTTTTATTCGGCTGCCATAAAAATAGTATAGCTCTTCCCTAATACCTGGCTTCTAAAGCGAAGAGTTTGGCCTTTAGCATTACAAGATAGCTAATTTCTCAAGTCCCAGGAGAAGGTTTAAGAAGGAAGTTGATTGCAATGCCATCTTCTTCACATGTATGGGATTTAGATTAGGATTAACCTCAGTCACATTCAGCAAATCCATTGAAATTTAGCGATCATCGTGCTATATCAAGTCTGTGACATACTGCCGTGAACTTCAAGTAGAAATAGAAATGTCCCATGTTCAAAGTCAACACTTTTACTTATGATTATATGGACTCAGGCATCTAAGTTTAATAATTTTTTTACTCAAAATTAGAGAAGGTGACGAGAAACTTTCACTAAACCATTATGTTGAATTAAATTCTTTTGTAAAGGTAATGTGCAACATTTCGTGAAAATGACAACAGGTCGAAGACAATCCCTATTGAGATGTTAAGAGTTGGGAAATATTTGCATGATATTAATCCTGGGAGATACGAGAATTTATTAAGCAAGACACTGCATTCTACAGAGAGGGAATTGTTAAACTATACTTCCAGTATGTGTGCATCATCATTCTTTTACAACAACATCAATTGTTAGCCAGAATGACTGTAAAACAGCGACTCTTATTCCACGTGACCTGTCAAACGTTTTGCACAATACCAGTAGATTGACAGGCCGAGAAGAGGCGAATACAGTATATGACAAAACTCATGAACAAATAACATCACTGCATTTTGAGTGGGCGATTACGAGTGTAGTCTGGTATCAACGCACTGCCCCATACTTCTCGAGCACACTGCCGTCTTTTCTGAGTAATTGAGAATGAATTTCACAAGCTATGGCTCTATACATCTGGACTGTTCAAATTTGTTTCACTATCGATATCGTTATATACCCGCACAATGTTTCTATGCTCGAGAATTAAAATCACAATTTGAATGGGTAGTTACTTGCGTCCGCTTGGTATCATCCTCGTATTGCTTCTCAAGTAATTGGGATACACTTTTTAGTCATGCGATCGAAAGGGAATTTAACAAGAAAATGACGACCCACTTCTTGTAAACGGACTACCGCATTCGCTTGCAGGCGTTTTATCGGATTAATCTGTCTGCAATGTAGGGACTCCACTAAATTTGCAGATTAAAACAACGACATGATCATCATCATCATCATCATCATCATCATCATCATCATCATCATCATCATCATCAACAACAACAACAACAACAACGACAACGACAACGACAAAAACAAAAAACATGCAAACAACGGTGAAATCTGTGCAATCCTCTTTTTCACATAAAAAGTAACAATTTCGATCTCTTTGATCGAAAACATGCCTTTAACCTGGTGAGCCCAGATGCCCTGTAAAAAGCTGCACTCTCACCATTTATAACAGTGGGTGGGGTAAACAATGGTGATGAGACGGAGGGGGTCTGAGGATACTCTTAGTCTCTAGAATGAGCCAGGTCACGAATGTACCCATCCCTCTTCCTACAGTTTACCATCGTCTGTGCTTTCGCATGTGCCACTAGCTGTTAAAAACATTTTGCATTTCATTAAAGGAAACCACAAACCTAGACTCTGAGCATTTCTTACCGTCATCTCTTTGCCTAGAAGGACACGTAATTTTCAGTATTCAGAATAAAGTTATGCAACGCACTGAAAGGATATTCAGGGTAACACAATCAAAACAGTGTTGACTTTGTGAACCATACTGGCAGGGACATTGAAGTTTTGCTGTAGTTTCACGCACGAAATCACGCCTTTTAAGCTCCGAATTGCTGAATAAATGCCGATATCATAGGTTTCCTCCTACAAACGTGTCATCCCTGTAACTGTTCTGTCTACAGTGCCCGTCCCCATTAAAACATTGTGCATTTCGAAAGCACCCAATGCTTAGTATTGTCATATTTGTACCACTATACGAATCCTTCGTTTGTCGTCGCAACCGAACACAAGTTCTGTTCATGCTTGTCTTGAAGCTCCATAAGCTGTATCTTTTGGCTATTTTTTCAGAACTTTCATTTTGTGTTTTCCCTACACTTTCTGCATTGAATCCCTAAACTGTAATTTAATGCAAGTATTTAGCATATCAACACAACCTATATGAGTACAATTTCCATTGTTATTGTTGAAAATTGCATTCAAGTCAGGACTAGAATTCATTTGTAAACAATAAACAATGATCACTACACACATAGAAGCTGTGTTGACAAAAAGAATACCCGAAATTTCAGCATGACAAACGGATTAAGGTCAGACACTGTAGTTGATACACAGCTGATAACTGAAATACTTGCCACACGTTACAGTTTTTCCCTTTAAGTGTTTCATTTCGCCAAGAGATAGCATCAGTACAAACAAATGAATAAATATGTAAGAGAAACTTTGACGAAATAAGGACTCTCTATTTTTAGCTTGTGCTTGTACGATATTTATTCAACCGTTTCGGGTATACGGTAAAGAAAACTAGTTTACTGAGGCAGCTATGAGATATGCGTCATACATCACAACTTACGCAAGGTAAAGAATGAAAAACAATTAACAAAAACTGCAACCAGCATTTTCAGTAAAATGTAGACACAAAAAGCACTGTTACTTATTTGAATGCATGGGTTTTCACTACAGTAATTCAGAAATGACAGCTAGGTAAGTACATCATACAGTCATATCGACATGGAAAACAATTATAATGACTTATAAGGTAGCAGACACCTCGAAATTGAAAGACAAACTTTTGGTCAATGAAAACTTTATGAGGAAAATTAAAACCATTTCTTTTCGAAATCGGCGATAAAAATCAGGAGTTGGGTACTAGAGAAACAAATTACACACTATCTGCCGACTTTTTAAATTCAAAATAGCTGCCATCCCTGTGTTAGCCCTATGGCAAAAAATTAAATTTACGGCATGTACAAAAGTAAGCCAATAAAAACTTTAATTACTTCATGAGTTTCAAAATGATCCCCATGCACTAGTGGTAGACCAAAAAGGCAATATAAAATCCCCTAGAGCATGCTACCTTGGTAACTTGATATAAGTTGACTCATACTGCTCTGTTTATATATTCTGAGTCCGTAAAAGAATGTTAAGATTGATAGGGTCTTAGAATTAATAAGTACACTTCGTATATCAATCTCAAACTGAGGCAATAAGAGAATGATTTCCCCTGTGTATTGTCTCTAAAAATATCTAACGATTAGTACTTCCCCGTAATTTTAAAATGTATTTCTTTAAATATACGATAAACGATAGACCACAGATTTCGACTACGTTGTATTCGAGGAAGATGCATATGACTCACTTATGACGAAGATATTATACAATTATAAACTTTTACGTATTTTTCATTCTTTTTGTTGTGTTTTGTCAAATACGGATGAAATGTCAAAACGCTCGATGCCCAGATTATCAATTCAGCTTGTATGAGTTGTACGGGTAACAGTGTGACCCGAATCCGACTTCGAATGTCTAACGTTATGAGTCATGTCTTCAACTGAATTTTAGTCTAGCCCAGAGTTCGTATTTCAACAGTAAGATAACATTGCGTTTTGTACACAGTTCATTATATTGTCGAGTTATATACGTTATGTTTGAATATAATTAGAATTTAAAACTATACTTTGTCTAGAAAATTATCTGTGTATAGCAATGAAACCTCTTTTTCTAAAATGACGTAAACATCTTTTCGTGTTTCATCACATTCTCTTAATATTGAAAGGGGAAGATATAATAGAGCGTCAAAAGACCAAAGAGTTTGTAAATGTGACAACACATCCATTGAAAATGAATTTCATTTTCTCTTCGTCTGTCCACATTACACTGATTTGAGGACAAAATACGTACCAGCGCATTATTACCATTGTCGAGAAAATTACACAACTTTTACGAAATGAAACACAGTTGTCACTCGCAATATTTGTAGATTTTTATTCTATGCCTTCAAGAAAGGAACCGATTATATATATATACGTATGTATCAAATGTATATATATATATATATATATATATATATATATATATATATATATATATATATATATTATATATATAATATATATATATATATATATATATATATATATATATATATATATATATATATATATATATATATATATATATATATACACATTATGGAGACTGGCTTTTTATAAACCTGTTTTATCAGTTTAAGAACAAATTTAGGAAAAGTATCGTCATGATTTACAGCTATCGTCCCTTTTGTAAATTCTTTCATAGTAAACTCTTATGAACATCATTTTTATGCGGCACGGTCTTTTGATTGGTTAGGTTATTTACATGTAGACGGTGTAAAAAAAAATGTGCTGATGTTCTCAACACACTGACACTCAGTATCTACAGCGCCACCAACGGACTAACTTGCAACACACGCCCTTTGTTAACTGTCAACCATAAGAGTAGAAGTGTGGTACTTTTAACTTCATTTTCATCATTGTCTCGTATATAATGATAAGGGACGTGTACTAACGATCTACGTGGGCTAGTAACGTTGAAAAAATGAAGGCACTTTTCCTTCATCCCTATAACAAGGACAGGAAAAGTCTTTCATTTTTTTTATAGAGCTAGCACTACAAACAGGACAATTGCAATAAAGTTTCCATGTACATGTAGATTTTTGTTACAAAATGTTTTTTATGTGATCTTCATTAATCTAAAGATATTTCAGAGGTAAAAAATATTATGAAAATAATTTTACGCAATAAGCTCAATCATGACGAAATTGGACCTGAAAAGGTCTGTAAGTATCATTCGATATTTTATCGCAAGGATTGGTCCTGTTTTCCAGTGATCGAGGTTGCAACCGTTTCTCCAACATAGTAAAAGAATTAAAGTAAGAGTCCGTGTGCTATATGTATAACACAGAAGGAAATTGTCTCACATTTAAGGATAACTGGAAATATAGTGACAATGTGTTGTGTGTTAACAGTATGCCTCTGTTTTGATCGTCAGAAAAGTATTATTTCAGTTTAAATAAAACAAATCAGTAAAATTTAGTTTTTTACACGGTTCAAAGTCAGCTCAACAAGGTTAAGAGAAGTTGTCAGAATTAAGGAGTCCAAAAGTCTGTCTCTGAGGGCGCATTCTACGTCTAATCAAGATGATAAGAACATGTCTCACTATCTGAGTTGACGACAATGTGACAACGACTCCACGATGAGCTGTTGTATTGAAGACACGACAACACAAACGATTACTTTGAAACAATGATTGTCTCCCATCGGATTCCGGCAAAACTTGTCTTAGTGCGTGTTTGATTTGTATGTTTGCATCAGAAATCAAACAGTAACAGTAATATGCAAGTGGTCACATTGGTGTATACATGCAGTGCGATTCACCCCCGCCCCGAATGAATGAAGTTTGTTTAATCCCCGCCATGACTTTATGAGAAAGTCTCCATTATGTGGCCTCCGTATCTATACATCCCAGTAATGTCTTTTACAAACATCTTGTAAATGCCTTGCAAACACAGACTGTAAACGTGCAATGTCAAATGTTATACATTGTTGAAAACTAAGTCTTGGTCTTGATCAGAATTCAAGCACTAGGCGTAATGATAACAAAGATAATCCTTTGTATTTCAGTATTCCTTTCGGAGAAGAAAAAAAATTATGTACAAGGTTTCAAGCAAAAACGTAATAATAATATTACTTCTAACGGGTTTTCCCTTTCGTTGAAAGGGGTATAAGTATACTATAAAATAAATAGTGTACTAATTTATAGAACACCATAATGCGGTGTATATTCGATTTGTTGTAGACACTTGAAGGTCGCCCTCAGACGGTCGCGATGAAGTTGGTGGAACAAAAACGAAAGGGAAAATGTGAAGTTGTTACCTATACTAAACCCTCCTTGACGCTTCCTTAAAGAAGTATATATTCTTTTTATCTGCGTAGTTGTCACCGACGTATTCATCAACAGTAAGTACCACCGGTTCACCGACGGACTGTGCGTTCAGGAAGGGGTTGCTGGTGGTGTCCGAGGAACCCTGAGTGGCCGGCGATTGGAACGTCTCCACGTCTTCGCTGGAGACTGCGGCCGATTTTCTGTCAGTGGACACTGCGTTATTTTCGCGGATGAAGTTAGCGCGTATCTTTGCGGCGTTGCCGGACTTCTTTCTTCGGCTGCAGCACTGCATCTTCGATTTGAACTTTTCGCGGAAGTTTGGGTGCAGCCAGGCGTAGATGAATGGGTTGTAACATGTCGAAGTCATGGCTATGAGGTGACAAAGAGTGAACATGACATTGAAATATCGTTTATCGATAAGGTTTATGTTAGTGTCATTGAGAACCATAAACACATTAAACGGCAACCACGACAAAGCGAAACTAGCCACCACGGCTACAAGTAGCCTGTTTGTTTTCTGTTTTCGCCTTGTCTCGCGATACTCTTGCTCGTCCGTTATGACTCCAGGGGCGACTCGACGGTTTAGATTTAATGACATCCTCCGATAACTGCTCGTGACCACGACTAATGGAATCACGTACTGGATAAGCAGCAGCGAAATGCTGTAAATGAGCCTTCGCGACGGGCTCGGCCAAAACTCAAAACAGGCTATGCCGAATCCGAACGAGCGAAGGTCGAACTGGTGAGTGTAGACTCCGATCGGCGAGGCGAGGCAGAAGCCGAATATCCAAGTCACCGCGAGCACACAGAAACAACTGGTCAGCGTCAGTCTGGTCTTCAGCGGGTGCATGATGGCGAAGTACCTATCGATTGCGATGACCATATGTGATAACACCGATACGTACACGGACACTGCCTGGACCATGGGTATAAATCGACACATGGTCTCCCCGAATATCCAGTCGTCCATGAGGCTCTGAGCCAGGCTCCAGGGAATACAGAAGATGCACATGACGAAATCGGAGGCCGCCAGATTGGCTATGAAGAAGTTTGTGACGTTTTGCAGACTTTTGTAACGAATTACCGTGCCCACAAGTAGCGCGTTGCCAATGGATCCAACTATGAAGACTAGAGAGTAGAGAAGTATGAACAGCCAGGCAATATCTCTCAAGAAAACCATTCCAGGTAGTTCATTACGTCCAAGGAAATAGTAATCGTAATCTGAGGAGTTTTCCTGCCCGGAAAGGTTTCTGCTGCGGATCTCCAGATTTTCCATGGTGCCTGTAAGATACAATCATATACAAATGTATGGCTGACTGATTGTGAAATGGATCGTATTTTTTGTGACCTTTTATGGAAGATAGTGCTCTTGGAAACAATCTGTTTAAATTTGAAGAGTAATCTTACTTATAGGGAGAATGCAGTCAAGGAAGCGTTGAACTTAACCGACACACTTTCTTTAAAGGCAGTATTCCTTACCAATGATGACATAAAAACCCTCTCATGCTATATATTCGAAAAGCAGAAAATCTAAAGGTTCGTATCGTAGCAATAGTTTACTCGAACTATGAAGAGAGTACATATTTTTTGAAGAAAACCACAATATTGGTATCAATGAAAAATATTAATTTAAGTCAAAAACTTGACACTTCTTTATGAAATTTAATATAAATATAACATTTTGTTTGCATAATATAATCTCATTCTTACGTGTAAAGGGCAGGAGTTGAAAGCCATTCAAAAAGTTTATAAATCATAATAAACGAAAACTTAAATGACTTTTATTCCAAATGCAAGAACTTTGTTGCCAAATAAAATTGTCGTTTTGTTACATAGTATTTAGAAAACACAATGTGAACAGTCCAGTTATTTCTATTAAATGTTTGAAGAAAAATTTGCATATATTTGCTTAAATATACTCTTATTTCTCACCAAACTTTCGACAGCGTGTCATGCTAAAAAGTGAACGCAACCAATATTTTAATCCTAGGTTAACGAATTCATAAAAAATGGATGAATCTTTGCAAAAAAAAGTTATTTTGAGTAAAATTTGCTGTGTCATGTGCAACGCCTCTTCGCTTTTTCACATTACCTGCAGCTTGTCGTGAGCTGTTAAGCGGATTGCATTTCCACTACATCGGTAAGAAACACAGCATGAGCCGAGTTACTGTCCACGCTACAGTAGGTCGGTTAATTACACATTTGGAGTGATTTGACTACGGCGACAGCTATCAACGTCAATATATTTTCTCGTTTCACAGCAATGTAATGATTCTGTTCTGAAACTAGGTGTCATACTTCTAGATACCGTGATGCAATTCAAATACGACTCCAACGTTAAACCCACTTTTATTTCTGAACAAGAGCTGATCTTTTTTCCCATGAAGAAAGCATAAAGCAAACTGTGGAATTTGAAAACACGCAAGGATAAATGGCTACCTTTGAAACTATGTCAACGCATATGTATGTTTGAAACTATGTCAACGCATATACACTGTACATACATAGTATATATGTATGTTATATGCGTAATGGCGTATAGATATTTTTCATATTAAAGAAATAATTTTATCATTTAAAGTGGAATCGCTTGCATGTGACACTCATTTTACTTGCCAACATAGCAAAGAATGTGTTAAATATTAATGAAGTCCCAACAGCTGCGAATGTGTGATAAACCAATCTCAAAATATTCTCAGATTTCCAATAGTTTTTTTGAATAATATCCAGCTTTGAAGATTTAAAAAGTGTATAACACTGTCATAAGTGTCGAAATTGGCTTGTAAATTCAAACATGTAACATCATTTTAGATTCCCGCCATTTTCCAAAACTAATCATGTGACAGAGAAAATAAAGATTACAACAACAAAATGTTGGCCACCGCGTGTTGTACATGCTTGTTTTCTTTATGATCATGATGTGTATGTGCAGGAAATACTGCATTTTTGTACTTTTCCGGGGGAGCCATTTTATGAGTGCGGCACCCGTTAATTATCTAACCTTTTAAAACGCGTAGGCATGGTCCAAATCAGCGAGCAATGATACTTCTATTCATGTCCTTCAGTTAGCACATTTACACGGGCCAACTTTGGTTTGAAAATAAAAATCAATGAAATAATGCATAAAATTCGCAGCTATTGGGGCTTTAATCAATGTGCTTGCCATTTCTACAAAAGAGGTTCACTGAACAAAATATGCAATATGGAGGATTTATATTGCATATGAAATCTTCATTGCCGTTAACAATACATTTATATAACAACCCTAAAATTGCCACCATTTTATTGCATCGGTAAAGGCAATTTTGGAGCCAGAAAAATGGCTACAGTGAAAAGCTAATGGAGCCTGGTCCCATAAATTCATACTTAAATTGTTTATGTACAGCTTACAGGGCTCAATGACAACTATAGTGCTGTAATATTTACAATTCAGTGACTACCTCATGTACAATTCAACACCTATATCTAATCAATACACGCACATTCATCAAGTACATCCCGAAGGCGGATTTCTGACCTTGAATATGTTCCCACGCGTCCAGTTTCCATTTTTGTTGGCCTTTCATAAAGTAGACAAAACCATTCCGAATTGTGTGAATTGCAACCCTTTCATGAACGACTTTGTGCGACGAGGAACTGCAGAGTCATTTACTGTATCATTCACACTCAAATTTATTAATTAAATCAAATAAAATATTATCGGCTTTGACTGTCAGTTGGTATGATCATGTTTTGTCGGATCATAACACACTGCTGCACAAACAAAAGGCTACAGAAGTTTTGTCTTCTCAGAGTTGTTTGATTACATTTCATTTCATGAGGCGTCGACGACAATTCGTGCATTGTGATATAGGAGCTAATGGGCATCACCTTTCATATCCTCTAGAGCAGCACCTCGAGTCGTTTATCGCCATCAACTGTCAGAGAAACCGAGAACTATAACGTCAATGGCAACCCAAAGGAGACTAAATTACAGTGAGCAAATTACACCCAGATACAATGACCCGAGGATTTCTGAAGAATCCGACAGTCACCGATAACTAATTTAATTGACAATCAGTGGAACGGATGTGAGTGGCTCCCTCGCGCCTGTATTTATCATGATTAAGGGACAAAATGAATGACAAGGCTTCGAGCTCGTCTTGAGAGGTCCTTTCCATACACTCAAATGCATAGTTTTGTTCCACCTGAAAGAAAACTTTTCATGTGTCGACCGAAAACTGAAATGTAAACATTTCCTTGGCCTTTCTCCGGCAATTTCTAACACATTGTTATTCAATCTTTGCAATAATCTAATTGGATACACTCACATTAAGGCGTATATCCGTTGCGTTCGTAGTAAGGGAAAACGAGTTGAGGTGCCAACGGTAATGCTGTCAGTAATTACTGAAGCTGAGACGCACAAAGATGTTGGTTGAAAGCACCACTTCATATCTTTATAACAAGATGGCAAACGCGACATTCCAAGTTTCGAATTCTCCCTGTACATTCTCTACAAACTCATATACCTGCTTTTAAACTTACATAACTGCAAAATTATCATCATTATACAATGGTCATCCATGGAAATTCCCGTCAGTCTTTGGTTGTTTCCTAAGATAAATCACGATCACAACATGGAATATCCCGTTCTCGATTGTTCTCATTCAAGGTTTTACAGATAATTCATTAAAGGTGTGGCCTCCTCCTTGTATGATCTTGAGCCAACCTTCACACGACTTGGTCACATGAGGGACATTTCGAGATAAGATATTAACAAGAGGGGGCGTCACTAATCTGTGAAGTTAACTGTATATCTTGGCATGTCGTTGAAGTCAACAAGTCGCTGGTTTTCTTAGATGGAAGCATGGGAAGCTTCGTTTGTTCTACATTAAAATTTACGAATGGGAATCTCTTGTGAAAAAGAACTTTTGCATAATCCACAAAAATGCAGGATAGCACGTTCATCAACCACGTGAACGTGAAGATTACACCGTTGAAGATGTTTTTTGACTATGATGGTCTAACACATTAATGTTAACACACGCAACAGAATCTTCATGCAAGACTTTCAGTATTGTTTCCAAATTTTAGAGAAATTGTCTTTAAACCCCTTCCTATTCATGTAGTCGTCCATATGTTTTTGGTCAGTGCCGAACCATCAGGCAAATGTGCTTTACATATGCAAAAACATGTGTGGTAAGTTCCCGTATGATATCATCACATGAGATGTCGGATATTATCTAAGGTTATGGTGAATTTCAAGTGTAGATTGCTTTATATTTACCTGATGTACATTTTAGTGCTTGTCATCAATTTTAAATTGTGTATTATATCAATGTGAGAGTATCAAATACATTACGTGGAGAGATGTTTTCACGACAAGTACACTATAAGCCAACAACCTTATGCGCCATTTATGTGGGTTTCAAGTGGCGACATTACACATGTATTCATCAGTGCTTTCTGCTCATTCACCATGCAAGAGGGTACGTAGTTGAGCTCGATTATAATTTTAAATGATATCGGAAAATAGTGATTCCTGGGACAAGTACAATTAGGCCCTCAAGTATCGTGCGACAGCTTTATCTGACACTGTAGGGGAAACAAACGCCCTAACAAGGTGATATTTCACATTTATACCTAGACAATCAATCGTTGTTTACGTAGCTGATTGTTCGAGGTTACTGACCTTGAGATATAGATGCAACAAAAGACGTTTAAGAATCGTACTAGTCATGAAACGCACGAGCGGACGAATTCAGCCACGCGAGCAATTTCTGCATTGAACTGCGAGCATGTTCTGCATTTGTTGAGGGACTGTGATTTTGTACGATACATATTCAATCATATTGACCAAAGCTTTTGATTGTCGCTAACTTTACGTTGCCTTCAATGCAGTTGTAGCAGGTTCGATGATTTCATTTCGACATGTGGAACGTATATTAATAAGGACAGGTGGTCAGCGACGGCACAGCTTTTGGGAAAATGTACCCATGAAAATCAAGACGAAACATGTACAGTAAACAGGCTTTTAATACATTCTCCCTTGATCACGTTTAGTCACTCTGTGAGACGTTTCACTAAGAACGGAAAGAATATAATAATCTACACATTTACATCAATCAATCGATTCGGACTTGATCAGCAAACAGGTAAACATGTAGAAAATGGTCATCAGTCGAGATCTTATGCTCTGATCGCAGGTATTAAAGGGCCTGTAATGCTAACTTTCGATGATCTATTTATTATTTTTATTTGCATATCAGTCGCAACTTCTCATTCTACTTCCCAAAGAATGTTGAAACACCCAATATTTAACTTGTCAAGTGAGCATCTATATGTCACGGTGTAAAACACACAATTATTGTTTATACTTGAATTCTACTCCGGACCAGAAGTCACGTTTCAACAATAACAATGCAGTTTACACACATACGAGCGGAGAACTGACAAGCTGAAAACTGTGTATATCAACATGCACAGGGGAGTAGAGCAAGGAATTATGGTTCACATCCAAAAGAAAAATGTTGAAAAAATCATCAAAAATTAGCATTACTGGCCCTTTAAAGATGTTTCACATGTCAGAGAGTTATCTTTGTTTCAACTTATCAATGCTCCTCCAAACAAAATGATATTAATTTCTACATAGTTAAATCCATGGTGAAATAAATGCCTCAGTCTGTATATATATCGTAGAGGTGGTGCCAAGTATCGAAAAGGCACTAAAAGGGCATCCAGCGATATGTAGGACTTGAAAGGGACGTAATTCTACGCATTATATTGTCGCCATGATTAAAATACATTCAGGTGCAATAATTACCAAAAATTAACGATCATTGTAAATACGAGATTGACAAAACAAATTGAAACCACTTTGAAATACTCCAGAAATGAGCTAGGTAAGTAAGCCGACTCTCTAGTCCAGTGGTTCAGGACGGACGGGCCTGGTGGTCAATTTAAGCTGACACTTAGTTAACACTATGTTATATATCGTAATTGGATACAGCAATAACGAAACCATGATAATGTCAAATGGATAACCTAAAATGACGATGGAGAACGCCGTTGAAACAGGGACATGAGTCAAGTGAGGCAGGTAATATTTTTAATACCTGCTTGAAGTAACTTTTTGTTCAATAAGAATGGACTTGCAGTCAAGTTTGGTATTTGTCGCTCTCAGAGTTTGACAGAAATGATTTTATGAGTAAAGTATCCTGGATCTCAGCCACTATTCACTGCAGGATTTGACTGATGCATACATACACAGGCATCGACTAGCTGATGCACAATATAGTGCATTTACTTTGGTATATAAAGAAACAGTATAGCAAGCAACGTACAGCAAATGATCGGTGAACCCACTGGTGTATGTTTGAAATATTCATGACAGTTTCTCTGATTGAAAAATCTCCACCATAACACTTTGAGTCGGCCTATATACATAGTCACCGACGAAAGAAAAAAAGACCTGAAGTGTATGAAATGAGCAGCACCCGGCTCGACTGATTTAATCAGATCGTTTCTAGGTAAGACAACTACGCTGCTAGGTCCAATTTCCGACACATTCAAGGAAACCTTATCAAGGCATTTTTCCTACTCTCATATCTTACTTCAAATGCCGCGGGATAAAGCAAATGGCCAGAAGCATGGTCTCTTTCAGTTACATTTTCATCTAGATAGTCCTTGTTCTATTAAACATGACGCTCCAGATATCGACTGCAAAACCACCCTCAGGACGTGCTTCCCTTGGAAGATGAAGATACACAAATACAACACAAGCGTGTGATAGGTATATGATATGCAAATTACAACAGTTGATATGTACTAATGGTTTAAACACGCCCTGAAAGTTAACGGAAGCATATTCTGACCTGATGACCGCATAATGACGTCAGTATATTGATTCGACCGTAAAATTTTTTAGACTTGCACAAGACCGCAAATGAGTATGTCGCACAGTTTGAATGTTATCGAAAAGGAATCGAAACGACCCTTGGCTAATAGATCAGCTCTACGTATCCAGGCCATGAACGTTAGATTTTGCGTGTAAAGTTTCACCAGTACCAATCAATACTCACGTGATATCGAAAGTATGCCCTACCTAACTACAACAGACGAAGGGATATATTATTTCTGTGCTTTTCTCGTAGTGCCTGAAAGCTGTCACAGTGATGACTTCTATTGCCACGGTTCATGTCATTAGTGTGTCGGAAGGTTTACATTTTGGCTCTGAAATCACGGGGATACCAGCAAATTGCCATAGAATACAAGTTGAGAGGATGTTTCCCGAGTAATGTCAACATTCCAGTTTTTGCAAATATCATTTTTGAACATATTGGGTCGTACTGTTTCCATTACCATGTGTTATGCCGTAATGCAAGGCTCCACTAGTTTCCACTTATGCTATTTTTACCACTTCTGTGGGTTTATTTTGTAAAATAAATTCCATTATTCTGCCACAATAATCATAACGAAATACATATTGCGTAATTTGTCAACGCTTCTGTATGAGTACGATGTCCAATACCGCGTTTGAGGACCGAATTCATATAAAATTCAAGTCCTATTTCACTGGTTAATATAGATTAAGTATGATGCACATATTGCGTTGCGTTGGCAAAGCAAGGTAATACTTTATATTCTAACCAACTTTACAAAGGGAGACGAATAGCAACATGAACTTATCTTCAAGAACATAATTATTGAAAAGTCTCTTTCATCGTAATAGCCACATATTTTTTTCCAGAGTAATTTTGCGAAGCCTCTTAAATGTCGGTACATCCGGAAATCGCACTTCCTACATGTTCAAAGAATGCAATCTGGTAAACGTTTACATCATCCTATTGACATGTGTCTTCGAAATACGATTGACTTTAAATGCGCGTCTTTAAACTGTCAGAGAAATTTACAACTATGACGAGCTCATATAAAGCGGTCCTTCGGGCAATAAAACGTCGTTAACGATGACATGCATAGTTTCCACCTTGAAATTACGTCTTTAAAAGTCAAAATGTCAGTTCATGAATGCAGAAAGTTATGTTCCCCCATGGCATTCAATTGTAAATCAAATTGCAGCATTTTCTTTCATTTCAATTGTCACTGTATACATTATTTCTGATTATTATTATTCGAGTAAACTCAAAGTTTGTATTTTATGTCACTTTGTGTCCCATTTGTACCCGAAGAAAGTTAATTCAGAGGTAATCGAGCCTTTTATTACATTCTTTCTGGACGGTAAAAAGTTATGAGATGCCTGGCAGTTTATCAGAATCAAGGTTGGTTGACGTAATGTTCTGAGAGTGAACGGAACTGTATTATAAACATCAACGGTTTAGGGAATGATGTATTGGAATGGTTTTATTAAACTTTCAAGTTTATTGTGGGTTTGACAACGCTTTAAATGCCACAACGACTCCCGGTTACAGACTACAGCGATCAGATATAGAGGCGTTCGTACACTTCTAAGGGTTGACATTCCAACCCTTCATCTTCTAAGGCAATGCACCTTTAAATGAGTTTTCATGACCTTTACTCGTATATTATTTCTCTAAGAATATAAACCCTTTTTGTTTCAAAATCAATAATTGATCAACATCACAAAGGTTTTGACCAGTTTGTTTCTGCGCAAAATTGCGAAGGAATACGATTCATCCTTCGATGTAATCATGAACTTCATACACTTTCGTTTCATGTACATTCGAAATCATTTGCATCCGATAATGATATATGCAACAACCAGTATAAGGTCTGCTGAGTTGATCCTTGGAACATGTTGCTGGATGGTAACCGTGGGTCTCGAATCACACACACATCAAGCTTTTGGCAACTTTGCAGATGTAACAGTCAGAAATTGTATAAAATTAATTATATACATTGACATGATCGCATTGAAATTATGATAATTGAGTAAAAGTGTAGAATATTATTTCAATTCTATCATCAACATTAACAACAGCAACCTTTAAGTGCAATATCTTCTGAGTTGCTCCTATCATTTTCGTCCCTAATCGCAAAAACTCACGAGGGCTATGGATGAAATGTGATAAAGTATCGATTCAATTAGAAGAGAATCGTGGAAAATAATAGAAGTAGTTTTTTTTTCAGTTGGTTGATATATTTGTGAAAGCAACATAAGGAGGGTACATCTAACTGTTAGGTATACTAGTTACGTAAAGTTACGATACGTTACATTATACGTTTTTTGGATGCAAAGATGATCCTTGAAGGATACCTTAATTTTCATTCTTGTTGTATTAGTTCTCTTTAATATGTAGTCCATATATTTTTATCAAATGTGCAAGAAATTGTGACTTTCGATCAATTTAAATAACTACCAACCTATCAAACTACCTACCTACCTACCTACCTACCTACCTACCTACCTACCTACCTACCTACCTACCTACCTACTTGCCTAACTATAGTAAAAAACTAAGTAACTAAGTAACTAAGTAACTATCTAACTAACTAACTAGCTAACTAACTAAACAAATCATTACCTATAATAAATCCATAACGCCATAATGTATAACAAATAAATAACAAACAAATAAATAAATTATTAAACAAATACATAAATAAAAAAACATAAGAAAGAGATAATTTAATAAATAAGCTTATTCGTACTTTTTTATTATTAGAAAACCTTTCCAAGAGTTTCAATGTGTCTTACCTCGGTATTTATGATTAAAAAAGGGGCGTGATATACAGTTACCCTTGACATTTACACTGGTCTAAATTCGTTTAAATGCAAAGTAATCAGCTTTAACTCGAGTTAAAACTGGTAATTGAATTAGATCCAGAGCAAAAGTCGTCTTAAACACCTTTTCTTATCAACCGTTCTTCGTACGAGTACGCGCTTAGCCTTGAAAGAGAAGCGATCAGTGCATCGCTTATCCACTTTAGCGAGTTATGGCTTTTAATCGACATCGTTAGCCGACAGGCTTTCAAGGACATGAGAAAATAGGAAACGTGAAAATGTGTTGCAAAGAGGCATCTGCTTTGTTCTCATAGCTACGGTGACCTGTCTTGCGGCAATGTATCTTTAAATTTAAAACCTTCATAACAGGCACATTTATGTTGAAAATTTACCTACATGGCATATGGTATAAATCTTGAAGAAATCTCGATGTATGTTTTGTTTATTTTTATATTATAACTCATAATTCAATTGGCAAATGCGACGCTGTGTCCTGGCACACCGTAAAAGCTCTGCCTTAATAAGTTAACTTAATGGTAAAACCTGTTTTGTGTGGTAATTACCTGAAAAGCCATAAACAGTGCTCTAAATTTTGGAATATTACTCGGGGTGATCCGGAATGCTTACCCTTAAATTTCGTAAAACATCGCAAAATATGTCGTACAATCATGGCAATTAAATTTTTTATGTTGAGAAGATCGATATAATAAAACATTAAGAGCTGTACAGGGACCCATGTCAACCTGAACCAAACAGCTAAATCGAAAGACTTATGGTGACTGAACTCCCGAGGCCATATCATGGTGTGATCCGTGCGTCACAGCTGCCGACGGACACCTATTAATCAAGAAGTTTAGAAATTAGACAAAAACTGAATTAGACTTGGGTCTTTTGTACAATTGTTGCTAATCAACTGAGTTACATCTAAAGGCCACACCAAGTCGAGTTTATCCTTGCGAGACCTACGACATACCATTACCGGAGTTAGAAGTTAGTCCCAAGAAACGAATCACACTAAATCCGTATCAAAATAACCTGGCAGAGGTTATAGTTCACGAGTGACATGCTGAGCTGCATTTCGTAGCATTTATATGCCAGGGAAGATTTGTTCTGCATGGTCAAGTGAATTTAATTAGTTGTCGTCTTCCTCGCCCGCGCGATCGGATGACTTGCAATTTGACACAAAAGGTGATACGTTAAGTCAGTGTACATGATTCATCAAGGGCTGTATATAGGCATTTAGTAATCGCTGTGACGTCATCAGGTCGTCTGTAGCCTGTGCCCAAAAAAGTGTAAAAAAGCTAGACCAATTTATCGGGGCCCTTTCGTAGGGCGTTGAAGAGCTTTAAAATATCATGATGAGAGCCAGGGTTATACCGCAACATGTTACAATTCAGTTCGCTTTCCAAAGTGAAATCAATTCCCCTATAGATACTGTAACACCTTCTCTTTTCAATTATGTTCATTATTCATTGCTCAGCGAGCCGTGACTGCTCTTGTGCAAGAAGTTGCGTTAAATTCAATTATTATCTAGGTCGAGATTGGCTAGGTTCCTAGAGGGTAATGCGTTAAACACAACGCTGCCAGTGAAATATGCCACAACAAACCCCTACCTGTCCGTTTAATTTGATCAAATGGATTTTTTATATGTCACTGCGGTAATAACAGTGACGCCGCCAATCGTAGAAAAATCATACCAGTTTAAAAAGACAGGCTACATTTCATTAAGAAACTTATTATATTTCTAGAACTGTATATAATAGTCCCGGAGGGTTTTTCGCGGAGCCTTTATGTCAATTTCTCCTAACTTTATCAAAGCTATGTTTATTTTGTCACTATTGTTGTGCATGTGTTTTTAAAAATTTAGATAAAAAATAGCAACTTGAGGAAAATAACGTTCCAATATGGATATATATATATATATATATATATATATATATATATATATATATATATATATATATATATATATATATATATATAAACAGATTTATTTTCACAACGTTGATCAAAAATGCCAGATGATAATCTTTGTTGAATCAGCTACTCTACACCGTCATACTGCTTCCCCGGGGAGGACGGTGCTGTACAAAGCATTTTCAATGTAAAAAGTCATCGGGTATATCAGGATGTCTGTTACACGGGATCCACCGGTAGTTGGACAGAAATTTATGAGTTCATTTTTGTGATGATCGCTTTAGTGCGTGTATTACGACAAGCACCATGTATGACATTATATATATATATATATATATATATATATATATATATATATATATATATATATATATATATATATATATATATATATATATATATATATATATTTATATATATTTAAAAACTATCTACTGTTGATTGACCAATCAGAGTGCTCAATTCAGGGTGTTTTATCTACTCGTAAAGCCTTGGTCACCACATTCCAGAAACGAATGACAGCGCCGTAGTAAAATACTGTCCAATCAAAAGTGAACATGTCATATTCTGTAGACATCTGGTACGTTTTAATATTCAGATTTGGTAACACAGCGGAAACCAGCTGCAACACAAAATCTGCTGTGCCCTAGGGCATTAATATAATGTGCCCTAGGGCATTTATAGGATGTTCCATTACATTGGAAGGCTATTTCACAAATAAAAGTTTTAATTCATATCCTGAACATGTTACATTGACAAAGGGGACGGTTGACGTAAACACATTGAAAACGAAAATATATCAGTTAGGGGCGATAGTTTTTAAGTCGGATAAAACCCTCGTACTCGGGCTCTTCTGGTATATAAAGTCCAACCCTACGATAAAATGTCTCGGCCTGCGGCCTCGACATTTTATCGTTGGTTGGACTTTATATACCAGAAGAGCCCTCGTACTCGGGCTTTATCCTATACATATATATATAATATATATATATATATATATATATATATATATATATATATATATATATATATATATATATATATATATATATATATATATATATATATATATATATATATCTTTATTCAACAACCATGTATGACATTATATATATATAAATATATTATATATATATATATATATATATATATATATATTTATTCAACAACCATGTATGACATTATATATATATATATATATATATATATATATATATATATATATTCCTTGTTACTCCTGATATATATATATATATATATATATATATATATATATATATATATATATATATATATATATATATATATATATATATATATATATATCGAAGTATATAGATGTCCTCGTGGGAAGTTACAGTGCTCAATGCAAAAGCAGAGCGTTATAAATAAACAGAATACTTCAAGTACAAAGTAATGAAATCTATTACTTAAGTTTCATGCATCTTGCAATCCTCAGATAGAGTGAAAGGATTATTAGCTCGACACTCTTACATATATGATTGGGACGAACCATTCTATTTGTAGGTAGTGTTAAAATTCGATAAATAATATTTGTTTTGGTGGCGACATTTTGAAACCAACTCAGAGCGTTTGTTTAACAGTGTAGATTTGTCAATTATCAATGCTGACAAATCTACACTGTTAAACAAACGCTCTGAGTTGGTTTCAAAATGTCGCCACCAAAACAAATATTATTTATCGAATTTTAACACTACCTACATATAGAATGGTTCGTCCCAATCATATATGTAAGAGTGTCGAGCTAATAATCCTTTCACTCTATCTGAGGATTGCAAGATGCATGAAACTTAAGCAATAGATTTCATTACTTTGTACTTGAAGTATTCTGTTTATATATATATATATATATATATATATATATATATATATATATATTATATACACGAAAATGGTTTGCTTGTCAATGCAGGCAAACTATAGTGCTATATATATATATATATATATATATATATATATATATATATATATATATATATATATGTATATATTATATACACGAAAATGGTTTGCTTGTCAATGCAGGCAAACTATAGTGCTCAATGCATTTCTGCAGGGCTGTAATACTGAGAATCTAGGAACTTGTAGTTGTCACTCTACAGGCTCTTTCATGCATGAAACAGCCTGTAGAGTGACAACTACAAGTTCCTAGATTCTCAGTATATATATATATATATATATATATATATATATATATATATATATATATATATATATATATATATATATATATATATATATATATATATATATATATATATAGACCGGTTTTATTACCGCAGTGTGTCATCACAAAATAATAATGCGGCTTAAAGGATTTCCGTATTCCCCTTCTTATTCCTCTTCTGACGTCAGAAGTATTGTAATATGGTCGGGACCTTTTACCTACTGACTGTAAGTTACTGGTGGGTTAACGATGTTTTGTAGCCGTTATCGCGTAGATAAAATATGGAGTGGGTTCGAAACATTTTTTGCGAAATTAGGTAACATAAACATATAATTAAAATCTACGTATATTTATAACGATGCGTGTTGTAGTTTGTCTGTTTCTCAATTTTATAAAAACAATAGTGTTCACTGTCGTCGGCTAATAGAAGTACGCGTCAAGCGAGCTGTAAATCGCTGAGTCTAGAAATGTAATGAGCATGCAAGAGCTATAATATGTTTTCCAAATCAATTGGTAGGATGTACTATGAACTTTGGATTGTGATATATAACATAAAATGGTGCAAAAAATCCAAATTATTTTAACCGTAATTATATCATCTTCATGCTACGTATAATATAAGTTGTGTACGTAAATCACAATTACCTATTCGAGACAAATTATTATGACAAAATGGCTAGTAATGCTAATTTTAAATTCCTCTTTATTGTCGTAAAAGGAGTATAAAGCTTAAAACTCTTAATATTTCAAAAATCTGTTCTGATATTAAAACTTGTAAATGCGCACATCATTTATTCATTGTGATAATTACCATTTTTCGAATTGATAAAAAATGGCGACGAAAGAAAGATATGACTGATAAAAATGTTGTTGTGACGTTCGATTTGTCGATTTTATACTTCTTTGCATTGCTTTGGCTATACGGACTCTGAAGCCAGTGAGAAGTAGAAGAAGCAGGCGATATGAATGTAGTAAGAAGGAAAACATATTCTCAATTCTTGGAAAACTATGTTTACTTCTCCCGCAACTGAACTTCTGCTGGAAGGGCATCACAGTTGTAGAATATAGAAGTGGCTCCCGGTGGCACTGAACGCAATGATCTGACGGAAGTTTGGTCTTTATACATCATAGCCTCCGCCATTCTTCTGAGACAAAACACGTTTGCCAATATAATATGAACCTTTAACAACTTGAGACCGTAAAGCTAATCCCGAGAGAAGTATAATGTACGAGTGTTTACCACAACGAAAGTCTTCTTTTAATTGCTTTAATGTTGGAATTATCATAATATCGTCTTTTGTGAAACACTTCCTCAATATTTAGCCTTTTATTTAGCCAAATCAGTTTTCAGTCAAGTACATGAAGTATACACCTTTTCCATTGGCGTTGAAATCAAGGTAGATGAGTACCAACAGGTGACGATGTATTCGTCAATACGATTGACTTACATATAGAAATGCAGGAAAAAGTCAATATTGCCATTTTCTTAAAACTTCCAAGAAAGACTCGAAGTAAGAAGCAAGGTCATGCAGAAAGGCTAAATATTTAGAAAGTGTTTTACAATGCTAAATCTTGAGCCACATCGGCAACATTTATTGTTTCTGTACAGAAGAAGCTGTAAAAAGTGCTGAAAGGGCAGTTTTTCAAAATGCTTTTTATATAGATGCCATCAACTCTATTGGAACGAATTTGTTATGTGCCCTATAGCTGTATAGCTGAAAGTAGCAATATTTCAAATTACCCATAAAACAAGTGAATTGCAAAAAGGAAAAGCAGATGAGCTTAAATTTGCTTATTCAACCAATATTACTTCAATATCCTCTTCTCCAAAATTATTTCCAATCGTGTTCATTACATATGTCCATTGCTGTAAGCTTAGTTGTCATTGCAACCTACTTGTTTTTTCCTACATCAGAATGTAATTTGGAGAGGAACATAAGTCTACACTGACGGTGGATGACAGTGCCGGAGTCTTTATGAGTTCTGTACTTTCTTAAGGATGAAATTTGTCATATAGCATTCTGAGCTGTATAAATACAGGGATGTACATGTACTTCTATCACAAAACCGAATTGGAACACCTACGTACGTAGTACTTTTCCCATCGCATCTATTTTCCTAATGTTCAGCGTAGACAATACTGTTACAAAATAGTGTTATCTTTAATACAGACATTACTTTAACTGTCATCTTCAATATAAATCACGACAAAGGAAATGGTAATAGTTTTACTTTTGTATAGTCATCAATCGTCATGTTAAGGCAACCGATCGAATTTATTTTACCTTTGGCTCATGGAAAAGCTCACTGCTTGTTTTCTTGCAAGATCAGTGATGATTTCATGAGGTCACATACGCTCTATTACAATAAACAGAAAATGCATATGATCCAATTGTAAAGAATACCTTACCTTTCTAACGATTTGTTGAGGAATAATATCGTATTACACGTTCTGCAGACGCAGCATTCCACTACGTTTTCACGCACAATCCACCGCCTCGGAATACGTGGCTCCTCGATGGTCGTGTCAGCCCGACGGTTCTGTTGCAACTGGCGAAGCTGATTTGCCAGCCTCGTTTATCATAACGATTTCTGTGTACAAATGTCAATGCGATCATTATGCCCGGTAGCGCCTGGACGCGACCATTCCAACAGGTGTATCCAACAAGAATCCTTTAATCGTGTTAATCGCGTACAGCTTTCTATTTAAACAGGATATAAAATTTACAAGAACTCAGGTAGACTTTTCATTCGAGTGACCCCTATTGTTCAGTCTTATACGGCTATGATCGTGTCGTTTTGAACTGGGCTCTCTCTTTGTCAAAGCTCTTAAAACAGCAAGATATATCTTTACGTCACAAGGACCTACCTTGTGTTCCCCAAAACAATCAATGATGTAAAGTAGAGAGTAAGGGGAAGTTACAGGCGACAGATTGTCCGAATCGTGGGCAGTTATCGAATTACAAAGGCCGCAGATCGGGTTGGTGCTATTTTCAGAACTGCAAACTTTAAAGGAGTATTTTTAAGGAGAGAAGTAAAGGATATAATAAATGGATGTCTGTAATTTTCATTACAATGGTAAAGCCATGGAGAGATCTTAATCCGTAGTTATGATGTCAGCATAGTACTCTGAACCAACCTGACGTTATCTGAAAAATGGCGAGATTTTACATGAAAGTTAGCAGGAGTATATATCATAGCAGATACAAATCGAGACTTCGTAACACCAGGGGGTACTCTAACTGGACAAACTTCTCTCATTTACAATATCATGATGAAATTCGCTGATGAAAGGATACGGAGATACAATTGTTTTAAAGCCTTCAATAATTTATGAGTGTTTAAGAAAACTATAAATTATTGAGAACTGTGAGAGAAAAAAGGCCCTCAGCATGAACACAAATCTAAACTGAAAGCTTTGACCGAGGGCAATGGCACAAATTTTTTCCGTCATCACACAAACAACATCATTTCGCTTGAAGTGGATATACATCGACATGCGTTGCCTGTTGGAAGATTGATATCAAATTAATTATCTTTTTTTCAGAAGATATGCAGAGGAGACTACAAACTTACAGCGTCATGTGGCTCAATATCTGTCTTGATATGAGCATATTGCAGATATCATGTCGACCATGTAACCCCGAAACCTAAACTCCAGAACGTTTTTTCCCCGGTTCTCTTTGTCAATCTTCTCCGAAAAGTATTCATGAGTACGATATTTTGGACTAGTTTCAAACAAGTGAGACTAAAAAGCCAGATATTTTTATTCTGTCAATCGAACATTCGAACGCCGAAATTTTTGCGAGCAATATCTGTTGTCAGATGTTCACTACAATACATTAAACGGGGGAAGTAATAAATTCATACTTGTAAAGCATATTTGATTTCAAATGTATATTGTTCATCGACGCTTCTGCGATGGTATGACGCAGTTTATGTGGATACGGTTTTAGTCTTTTGTGAATTATTAGAACAACGCTCAAGAGCGTACAACTATTCCCATAAATAACAACGCGCAATAACAGCAAGCAGTGTTTTTCTTCCGATTCAAAAACACAGGTGATTAAGAAGTTTCCCAGTGGATTTTGGAAACTATGCGGTTTATCAGAGAGCTCGTCGAATGGCGTCTGATGTCGTCTGGAGAGCATGCCTTCCAAAGGTTATGCACATTTCAAAGTAAAGTGGTTAAAACGGATCCATCTTCTTTACGCTAGCTATTCTCAGTCGTCATACCTTTACACCCATCGGTTTCCTCATTGCAAAAACGTTAAGTAAAATCTGTGGTAGAAAGCAGATTAGCATTTGAACTACCCTCGAGTCGTTGCACTTTCGTTCGCCATTCCATCGTAGAGAGAGGCAGCGTGACCCTTTGTCCTCGATTTCCATCTCTAGATTCTTCTGAAAATCTCGTTAAGCGAAATGTTATTTGAAAACAAGTCCAGTTGCAGTTAACAGCTCGCAACCAAACTAATTGTGACAGATTTATCATGCCATGGCTGGCAAATGAATTTGAAGGGTGTGACTTGAATGAATTTGATAATACTTCACAAATTATCGCAGTTCGCCGTTAAGAGAGTTGGAACTTTTTAAAATGTCCTAGAAATTGCTGGAATTTCACTTGAAATTCTAATAATTATCAGTGACTTCAAAATAAGCCTACACTGACAGCCGTCAAATAAATACCTTTCATGGTAGGGCTCATGTATGGTGGCCTGGAGTTGCCATCGATAAAATACGTCTAAATTATTAGTGTATTTTGTTTTTATGTAAAATATTATTTTAAAAGCGATTTTTAACAAACGAATTCATGCTTAATAAGTAATATCGAAACAAAAACGAAAAACTATCGCAAATTAAACAAAATAAATTTTGTGTCTTGAAAAAAGAAAAATCAAACATTAGACATTGGAAACAAAAATTGTTTGTTTTATGATTTTATTTTGATTAAAAAAGCAGGAACATTTCATTTGAAACATTTTTTTAAGAAACAAAAATTAAAATCATAATTGAAATAAAAATATAATAAAGTGAAATAAGAATGAAAAACATTTCAAGTGAAGTAAATAAATTAAAAGTTAAATGAAAACAAAATTAAAGTAAAATTGAAAATAAAAATTAAAAGTAAAATGAGAATAAAAGTAAATTCAAAGTAAAAAGAAAATTAAATTTAAAGTAAAATAAAAACGAAATAAAATGTATTTCAACTATGGCCGACAGTTGTCATAGTAGACCAGCATCCTTTTCGGTTCCCATAGAGTTACATGCAGTCTAATGACAATCCTCGGCCGTCGTGTCACAAGCAAAAATTTTCAAAAAGAAAAAAATCAGAATTTGGCGATAGCTGAGGATTGTCATAGTATACCAGCATGCTTTTCGGGAAGGAGATCCACAATGGCGGTAGATACGAACGCTTCCCTCTCATATAGGGAGAAAAGTGGGCTTTACGTGAGTTTACAAGCGCAGCTTAGCATATCATGTACCTAGACGAGATCAGTGCTCGAAAACGCAGACCAAAGCAAGTTATGGATTCCAAATCGACTGTTTTCGGTGGAGAAATCGCGCGCCGCAAGTCCGAGGCGCTAGGCGCTGCCAGCGGCACGAGCGGTTTCGTATATGACAATTTGTCAGCACCTGCTGCTATGCAGAGTTGCGGCCAGCGGCTGACCTATCCACAACAAGTGGACATAAAGTTCGCCGATCGGAGGCCGAAGCTCTTGTCAGTAATTTCGCATTCTGGACCCAGTGTGACTGACAAAAGTGCTAAAAGAAATACATGAGCAAATAAAATCATAAAAGTGACGACGATATTAGCATAGCTTGAAACCTGCAGGGTTACTGGCTACGGAGCGCCACTCTATGGACAAGCTTGATTTACTCGGAGCGACTTCAACCTGCTTTGTAGTCTGCATGCCCGAGGTAGAGTGAAGTCTCCACAACAAGCTTGAGTGCCCAATTTGCCTATACAACCATAAATGTAGCCACTGTGGCAAGGGGCCGGGAATAAGACTTTTCCGACGACCGAGAGCCCCGGCCGGCCGAGAGTTAGTAATGGCCTGAGGGCGAGTGTCGAAGACGCGGGTCTCGCCTCTACGACCGGGCAGCGATTTTTCACCCTTGTTCTTCTCTCTACCTGCACACAACACGATTGGAACTAATTTGGGATAATTGGATGGTGAAGTAATGCCTGTTTGATCTGCAAATGTAAGCTCATCTGCTTTTCTTTATAAGTTACGCACTTGTTTTTTTCTGAGTGATTTGTAATATTGCGACAATCAGCCAAAGAGCACCTAACACTTTTGAGAAATTTTAAAAACATGAAAATCCAATTATCCCAAATTAGTTTCAATCGTGTTAAACAGGAAATCCAGAGATTCGGTTGTTGTTGTTGTTGTTGTTTGTATTGTTGTTTATGTTGATTAGTCGTGTTGTTGTTGTTGTTGTTGTTGACCAATAAAATTCAATGGACATGACTGTGTTGTTGTTGTTGTTGTTTCAACAGCATTGCGGAAGTTGCACTGAGTCAAATAATGATAGTGTCCTTGTAATGTTTCTTATGACATCTACACTACGTTTGAAACAACATAACAATTATGTTCGTTGAATTTTATTGGTCAACAACTAAACGACTAATAAAAATAAACAACAATGCAAACAACAACAACCAGATCTCTGGGTCCCCTGTGATGTGCCTTTGACACTCGCTCTCGGGCCATGGACTCTCGGTCGTCGAGAAAGTCTTTTTCCCGCACCCTTGCCACAGTAGCTACATTTTCAGTGTTATACGCAAATGGGGCACTCGAGCCGGTTGCCGTGACTGTGTTGACAGGGCGTATTGCAAGTAATATTCGTCTAGAAGTTATGAATATGATAAATAACTATCATATCTTAAACTTTTTTCTTTATACAAACCTTACCTGCGGCTAGTGTGTGCCTATTACTTTATCCTAGCTATCTGTGTATAGTGTTTCAAAGAAAACAGTCCATATCTGTTAATTGCCCTCCCTTATCCCCGTCATTAATTTGTTATGCCGACCACCGACGTGTGTGTGTGTGGGGGGGGGGGAGGGGGGTTTGCTTATCCCCCTGACCAAATGACTCATAAGGTAGTAGTCGGTCATCAGCACAACAAATTAATGACGGGGATTACTGAGGGCATTTGACAGATATAAACTGTTTTCTTTGGAATACTATACACAGATAGCTAGGGTAAAGTAATACGCACAAACTAGACACAGGTAAGGCTTGTATAATGAAAAAAGTTTAATATATGATATTTCTTGATCATATTCATAACTTCTAAACGAATATTGCTCGCAATGCCCTGTGCTCGGGCAAGCAGACTACACAGCTAGCTTGTAGTTGCTCCGAGTGACCTCCATATTCGGCCAAGTACATGTAAATCAAGCCCAACCATAGACTAAAGTGAGAGCTCCGTAATTAGAAAAGAAATAAATGTGCAAATAAAATCATAAAAGTGACGACGCTATTACTATAGCGTAAAACTGCAGGTGCAGTTTTCACGCTTTAGTAATAGCGTCGTCACTTTTATGATTTTATTTGCTCATTTATTTCTTTTAGCACTTTTGTTAGCCACACTGGGTCCAGAATGCGAAACTACTGGCAAGAGCTTCGGCCTCAGAGAACTTTATGTCCACTTTTTGTTGATATATTGGCCGGTCAGTATAACGGCGTAGGACTGTGTGTCAGCACTGTTACCGGCCTCCCACCACAGCTAGCGCCTCGGACTTGCGGCGCGCGATTTCACCACCGAAAACAGTCGCTTTGGAATCAATAACTTGCTTTGGTCTGCGTTTTCGAGCACACTGACCTCGTCCAGGTACATGATATGCTAAGCTGCGCTTGTAAACTCACGCAAAGCCCACTTTTCTCCCTATATGCGAGGGAAGCGTTCGTATCCGCCGCCACTGTAGATTTCCTTCCCGAAAAGCATGCTGGTATACTATGACAATCCTCGGCCACCGCCAAATTCTGATTTTTTTCTTTTTGAAAATTTTTGCTTGTGACACGACGGCCGAGGATTGTCGTTAGACTGCATGTAACTCTATGGGAACCGAAACGGATGCTGGTCTACTATGAAAACTGTCGGCCATAGTTGAAATACATTTCATTTTGTTTTCATTTTACTTTGAATTTAATTTTCTTTTTACTTTGAATTTACTTTTATTTTCATCTTACTTTGAATTTTTATTTTTAACTTTACTTTAATTTTTTCATTTAACTTTTAATTTCCTTATTCCACTTGAAATGTTTTAATTTCACTTTATTATATTTTCATTTCAATTATGAATTTTTTGTTTCTTAAAAAATGTTTCAAATGAAATGTTCCTGCTTTTTTAATCAAAATAAAATCATAAAACAAACCATTTTTGTTTCCAATGTCTAATGTTTGATTTTTTCCTTTTCAAGAAAAAAAAATATTATTTTTTCAAATTTATTATGACTTTTTGCGATAGTTTTTCGTTTTTTGTTTCGATATTACTTATTACGCACGAATTCGTTTGTTAAAAACAATCGCTTTTAAAATAATAGTTGACATAAAAACAAAATAGACTAATAATTTATACGTATTTTTATTAGTGACAACTCCAGGCCACCATACTCATGTAACACTGTATATTACTTGCAGTTTGTGCGCTCGATCAGATACCTTCACTCTGATACAATGATATACAATGTTCGTACATGTATTGCCTACTTCGAAGCTTTCTTATGACGGCTTGCGGCATCAGTCGAGCTGGAATAACCGAAAATTGTTGCCGTGTAAGATAAACTTTCAGCAATTTCAAGAAAGGTTTTACGACTTCAAAGCCGTCTATGCGGCGAGCTGCGATAATATCTGTTGTACGTGACTGTATGAGCGATTGAGACGTTTTATATGACATTGCGAAGGCAGTACTAAATGCAATGACCTTAGGAACCGGAATACTGATCAAGTCTTGCTCAAACACGCGATTCCGTTTGCCTACAGTTGTTTTCCTCCCTTTCATAAGTACATTCGTGGCACAGGTACTGTTGACCTGAATTTCATAATAGGTGCACTGAATTGCACTATCTATAATAGAAAAATTATAAACGCCTCCATCTACCAGAAAACAACTTACATTTTCGACACACTTGAAACCTTGTTATCGCATTGTCACGTTCAATATCCTGGGTGTTTCTACCTTTAAGGTAGAATGCGCCCGAGGGCAGCTTTCGAACTCTCACATTTTGTAGAATGCGGCTGGGGTAAGATATTCGAAATCTCACATTTGTACAATTCTTTCCTGATCTACTTCATGTCGAAGGCTCATTTTGAAAGCTCTTGGAGTAAGAAACATTTTTGCCGTCTCAGCTCTTCGAAAATCGAAAATTTTATTTTCCCATAGGGTTAACACAGGGGTGGCGGCCATATTGAATAACAACAATCCATAAATGTCAGGTAATCTGTTTCTCTGGTACCTAACTTTGCATGGCGACCCCTGATGTTTATTCTTGATTTTGTAAGACGATGATTAAAAGTTTCATAGAGGAAAGTTTGAGGAAAAGTTTGAGTCTTTCACTTCCGAGGCGTATGCTACCTTAAGAAAAGTCAGCGTCGAAATCCACTCGGCTACGTCGCTACCTCTAATAATGGAGGTTCAATAAACCGAGTTAACTTGTTTCAGCTTTAACACAATTCCTTGCACATATCATACCACGCACTGCAGTGTAGTTTTATTTTCCTCTAGAAATAAATATGGTCACGATACTGTCCAATAGGTGCAAATTAAGCAATTAGGGAGCCATCAGTAATCACAGGGGGTGGGCCGGGGAATGAATGAATGAAAGAATGAATGAATGAATGAAAGAATGAATGAATGAATGAATGAATGAATGAATGAATGAATGAATGAATGAATGAATGAATGAATGAATGAATGAATGAATTAATGAATGAATGAATGAATCAATGAGTGAATGAATTAATTTACTTATTTATTTATGTCACTTTATTTCAGACTAAATCAGTCCATATAATTCTGATTTCACAGGTAGGAAAAGTTTCTTAGAACTTTACAAAAATATGCTTCTTTTGTATAATATTGTGTTGATAGAGAAGGACAAAATCAAAGGTACAGGGAATCGATCCACAATGCACAAACATCGGAGATGAAATAAAGACGATCATGTATCATCCTCATGATCATATTTTCACTTCTCGATAAGCGTGTCATTAAAACAATACATTTGTCTTCTACGAAGTGCATCAAAGTTGTACAAATTATAGGTAACAAACATTTCACTGGCGCTACTCCGTTTGTCAAATCCTAGAAATAACCGAGCCGCATTGTTGTAGGCGACCCTCAACTTTTTTCAGGGCACTGGCAGTATGGTTGAACCAGAGGTGTGCCCCATACAACTGATGGCAATAAACCTTAAATATCGTAATTTAAGGTCAGAACATGAGGAGAATTTCCTGAGGAGCATGTTAGCTGAAACGTAGATGGATCTTTTCTGTCGTTCAAAGTCAGCATCGTTTCTGAAGTGAGTTGTTAATAAATAACCAAGATACTTTTTGTTCTCAACGAAAACACGTGTAACACCATTAAGATACACCTAGGGCAAACGAACAGTACTTGACTTGTCAGGAGTGCCATATAAACGTTCAGTCTTTTTAGTATTAAACGTAATGTCGTACATATTACCATAATTAGTACATATATTTACAAGCTTCTGTGTCCCTTTGACAGAAGGACTTAACAGCATACATGAGGTGGTTTATGAAGCAACCCCCTACATAACACCCTTTTAATGAATTTGTAAGTCGCATACTTAACTGATCAACATTAACATTGAATATTTTTGGTGACAAAACTCCCCTTAGGGGGGAGGGTCACTTTTTAGAAAACTGTTCAAGAGGGAAGGCCACTTATTATAAACCTAAGATCTTAGGGGGAGGGTCACTTGGGACAGAAGCAGATTTTACGGCCAAAACTTTGATTGTCCGTGTGATATTTCCTGTATAGAAAATCACCGACGAAATATGCCAATTCTTTTTAATACATACACATTATCCACAAGTTTCACAAGCAAAGAAGATGCAGTTGTATCCTACATGAAACAACTTGAACAGTTAAAACTGATGAAAGACAAGAGACAAAAACATATGCGACAGGTGGAAAAGTGTATACCAATTACCAAATGTACATAAATGCAAAGATATTGTTAGTTTTATTTCACAAAAAAAAAATTGTTCATAGTTCCCTCATAAATTACCATCTACAGTGAATCAACATTTCAGTGAAATTCCAAAATCAAATGTCTTGCATACACATAGATTTGTAACCACCCTAGTCTAATCAAGAACATGAATATCAACAATCAAGCATACATAAGTACACAGCTTTACCTAGTTTTGTTTGGAAAAAAAAATTATTCATAGTTTCATCATAAGCTGCCATGTAAGCTTGTAGTGAATCAATATTTCGGTGAGATTCCAAAATCAAATTTCTTGCACAACCATGGACTTGTAACTAATCTAGTCTAATCAAGGACATTAACATCAACAATCATGCATACATAAATACACAGATGTAACTAGTTTTGTATGGGAAAAAAATTATTCAGAAATCTTATTTTTTGTACACAAATTCACATGTTATTTCCCACATCAAACACATTTAAATATATTACCAAACATATTTAATGTACAGATATAGCTTGTTTTTTTTTGGTGTTTTTTTTTTTTGGGGGGGGGGTAATTGTCAATAATTTGCCTGACAGACTCCATGTATTATGGATTGATATTTTTGGGTGAAGCACAATATCAGCCACATCTTGCCTTCCTTTTGTTGCACAAAATATGGTGACCTCAAATGTATTAAATATCATGTCCCTTCTAAAATGCATGCGTGATGGGGCTGTAATTTGACAAGTGGTAAATCAAAACTATCGGACGATACTTACTTCCTCAGCTCCCACAGAGGGGTCGCTTCTGCTACTTAGAAAATACATTTCTCGTGTACCCATGTTAATGGCCTAGTAGCTGTATCTTTGATGGCCTTTTTCAGAATTTTTGTTCTTAATTGTCAACAAGTTCCTTGTTGTATTTTCCATAGCATTATTGTTGGGATAGTTTACAATGTATTCAGCTTATCAACTCAGCTTGTTTGTGTAAGGTGTGCAGTTGACTAGTGAACTCTGGGTGGAACTAGGATTCAAATGTAAATACCAAGTGCTTTCTACACTACATGTAGATGTTGTGTTGGTTAGCTAAATAGTATAGATGTTTTAACATACTTTTGGGAGTAGAACAAGAGCTTTCATTGGACATACAAAACAAAAATTGTGAGTAAATCACCAAAAGATACAGTTACTGGACCTTTAATCATGTGTTGGATCCTTGAAAGACCTGTCTCTCTAAAAGGGGTTGCCAAATTCCCATATGCAGTGCGACTCAGAGTGTCACTATTTCAACACATCTGTTTCTACTCATAAGTGTGGCAATCATTACACCTGTAGTTTCGTCGCTCGAGGGCGCTTCGAGCAACCAAGTTTTCAATCCAGGCCAACATCACCAACTGTCCACCACTTTCAGTAAGCATTGCCATATTTGCAGTCAGTGGCAAATTCTCACACTCACATGTTCACAAAAACGAGACTCACACTCATGAGGGCGACATTCTTTCCACGTGTCCAGGGGAATCCCAATGTCAGTGTAACTCTTCCCCATTTCAAAGCGTTATATAGTCGAAGACTTCGATCATATACTGCGTACATCGCGTGCTTCCATGGCTATTGTTAAACAAGTTACTCACATATGTTCCCTCTTCAATTATACAGTGCAATAAGCGAGGTATATGAACATTATACATTTAATTTGATATGGAATCTTTAGCATACAATTTTAATACCGAATCAGTGCTCATTCATATTATTTGCATAAATGAATAATAATCTACCCTGAATCTTGCTTTAATATCATAACAGTCTTCAATGGTGCGATATCATGGTTCAAGGATCTAGGATCAGTACCTCTTAGTGCAAGATGCAAGGTGAATTAGTATTCATTTATGCTGATTAAATTAATTAGCTTTGTTTGGATATTGAAGTGTCATGCTAGCGATTCTTTGTCTACGTAGAACATTTATTCAACTCGCATCTTTCATGGCATAATTATTACTTATCAATACTTTGTCTGTTCTATTCAGTGCGTTTTGTCAAATGTCAAGACTGCAATAGAGAGTACGTGGGGCCATTGGATCTCCTGGAGTCCTTCAAACAGCTAAAAACAAAGTGGATTAGGTGGCTACTAAAATGCAATTATTATGAATACATATCTTGATTGTAGATAAAGAAGTCGTGCACCAAGGGATGTTGTCTAACGTACACACGTGGTAGTTTTAACAAAGTCTCCATTTGTCTACAACCCTTGACATTTACTTATGGGTTTACTTTTAATAGGAAGCCGATTCATTGACGGGAAGTGAACGGGTAATGCTCACACGTTAATAGGAAAGCGATTATTAAAAGATTTGGGTGAATTATGCTTTTATATTCAGCTCTTTACGATTTCAGATCATCTTGCATTCAGTTATTTTAAATCTTAAACCTATGAGCTGTTGTTTTCACGCCCACCGATGAGGCATAGTGGGTGGACGCCTCGGCAAATAAAAAGATAATCGTTATCAGGCCGCTGGTGATTAACGGTGAGCGAAGAGCGACTCGAAGAAATTCCCAGACAGCCACATAGTTAACAGCAGGAGAGTGCCTTCCGATAATCTATTGGAAAAGATGAAACAAGAAATCTTCCCCAAGGTTCTCGGGGACGATTTTTACCGTGACGCCTACAATTACTAGGAACAGACGCCTGTTTCAAATTCTAAATGCCAGATGTTTTTGTGTGTCATAATCACTGTACCTGACATGAAAGTCATCGCCAGTGGGTTGATAACATATATATGTGCATCAATTTTGACAAAGTGTTATAAAATCATGTCCAAAATGTAGTATCCAAATATTGCTTAATCAAGAGATAAAACCAGCCACGGTGTAAGTTGACATTTGCGATTAGCTAAAATGAGCACACAAACACAATGGCGGTAATAATATTGTGCCATAATACGATTTCGGATAAACATAGGACATAATATTTCATAGTTACCATGACAATTGAAGGCCTTAGATTTCTTTAAATGGACAAGGTCACTCTTTTTTAACATTTTGTGATATCACAAAAACATGAGCACAGTAGTCACTCAGCATACAAATGACAACGGCACATAACTGCAAAAGAGTAAAAATTACCTCTTTTGCTGAATGCAAATAGATGATTTCGTTTGTGACCTCGAGGCATTTTGGATTTTTCCTATTCCGACTTGCTTTCCTGTGACAAATAAACATTGCGTTAATGAAACTGTTATTCTTGTCCATATGAAAGGCACCAACATTTACGATGTTCATGACAAAAGCTTGCATGAGGTCCAAACTTTATGTAACTGTGTATATCCACCCATGCATGGTGAGGGTTGTGCACGGAACGTGATTTCTTTTTGTTTAGATCGTAAAATGTTTCACTGAATATTTAAATCTCGTCTTGCTGCACGCGAAATTGAGATGGTACACTTTTTGGCCAGTATTTCAACATGTTTCAAGTTGTCAAACAACACAAGCTAATTTTCCTTATCAAACAAAACTTTATTTAAAAAGCTCAAAAAAGAGCCACTTTGTCCCTTTAATGCATGGAATGAGAAGTAAACGAAGTATTGAAGCACGCCGTCAACGACGAAATATTGAAAGAAAAACGTGATGTAATTTGGTCGAACGATCATGCATGTATAAGTGACCAACTGCTGATAAATTGGAAAAATTGGAAGAGAATTTTAAAATCATCACATTCTGAAGTACAGACACTCGTCATTGTTCTTGTAACTCGTCATTGTTCCTGTAACTACAGCATTTGGACGCCAAGATATTTTGGAACTACACGTTTGAATGCCACTCACGGCTGAATAATATTCCAGTAACGAGGAAGAGTAAATTCACTATAACATAACGAAATCAATAATTTCCAAATGCATTTGCTCAAAATGAATTTAATTTCTACTCATGATTTTCATTGTCTCCTTTGTTTGTTTTCGTGATACTGAACACAAATCAAATTTTAATTTTAATCATCCTGAAATACGAAGTCTCTTACATGTTTTCCCTTTAAACAGTCAAAATGTCATCCATGAACTTAACAACACGAACTCGGAGCTTATAACCTTCCTGGTCAATATTAAAACGTGCTTAAATGATCGCCATATTGTAAAAATTCGAAAAGTTCTATTGTCGCTTTGTGTCTGATTTTGAACTAGCTGTGGCATGCCAAGTTATTTAGTGTTTGACTTTCAACGGGAATTAAATAACAACTTCAGGCAGTCTTCAATATAAATCTACAGAGAGACAGAGACTAAGGTAGAGACACAGACAGAGACAGACAGAGACACAGACATAGAGAGAGAGAGAAGAAAGGGGGAGATAGACGAAGAGAATACAACACGATTGGAACTAATTTGGGATAATTGAATTAACGCATTTTTCAAATTTCTCAAAAGTGATAGTTTAATGTTGTAATATTACAAATTACTCATAAAAACGATTGTGTTATGTAAAAAGGAAAGCAGATGAGCTTATATTTGCAGGTTAAAACGACCTTACTTCACCATCAAATTATCCCAAATTAGTTCCAATCGTGTTATACTTGTTCATAATGAGATAACAAAAAATGCATATATAGCTCTGTATAACGTAAGAGATGTCAAATACATTTATACAATATCTGCACATGCTCTATAATTGCGGAGACGTACCGGAGTGCAGTATAATAACAACAAATTTTGTATTCAAAATGCAAGACATTCATGCATTACTGAATTGTTCAGCGTCAGTGACGACCGACTTGGAGCCGATGATTTGTTTTTCAAATGACATTTGAAACCCAAAGGGCCTTCCGACAAATCTTCCCGGTCATCAATATCTCATTTTCACACAGGTCTTTCTGTAATCAGCAAGCGAACGAAAGTCCGCGGGGAAGCTTAACATTCGACGGGTGTCCGTCAGCCAGACCTTGAAAATTACAGAATGGTAATATCCCACTCCTCGCTGCAATTGTATACAATCATGTAGAGTAGTGTGGAACTTATAACGAATAGACAACATCATTATCACTACGCTTACTGACGTAATAAAGAGCAAGTGTATGAAGAATTGGGTTTTTATTCATTTATTTAAGGTCAGTCAACAGACTCAGAAGCCGATCCTCGCTAAAAGTGTTCGCAGGCGATGTTTTTACTGGAAGGGGCATTTGTCCATGTAATCAGTTGGGGGGGGGAGGCGGGCGCTTGTATCATTAGCCGGAGGCTATGAATATAAAGGGATGAAGACAATTTTACAGATCGGATCAACCGTTGTTAGTGATACGATATGGTGAGTGGATCTCGCTGTTGCACGGTTCGGATGCGTGGTGAGTAACATGATGGGAAAAGGACCAACGGGCACCGGGGGAGGGCAGGGAATACGATGCTGTTGTTTTCTGGGGTTGACAGATGGAAAGGACGGGGATAGAGCATATTAGGGATTTTATGGAAAGAGGCAGCGGGGAGTGCTTGTAATGGGGAGACGGCCAGCGGGGAAGTGTCCTCGACAGCTGAAGGGGAACACTAATAGGTATAAAGAATCGAATCGGAGAACAATTTGTAAATATCTTTCTTTGCTTTGTAAAATTTAATTTTGTCCACAATAAGTCAGAATAGTCTAATGTGAGGTGAAACACAGACGGTTACCTTTTTAGTAATCTACTGGTTGGTTACCTTTGATTTATGACTCCAAACTGTTGCCGATAACTTTGAATTTTATTTCCCTCAACGTATCATTGTTTATAATCACCCACTATAGATAAAACTTCTCATTACAAAAACTAGTGAAGCAAGGCCTCTGAGAAATTAAACCATTAATCTCGGGAAAGGATTAAAGTCATTAAAACAACTACATTCATGGATGTCAAGTGAGAGTGTTACTAACAAATCATGATGTCACTGCACATCGTAGATATCCATCTCCCAGTTACCCTTCATGATGACAGTTTTTCGGTGAATTTGCGCTCATGGCTATCGTAGCAAAATCTATAAACACTCAGTACGCACAGTTGTACCAATAGTTACTATATTATATGATCCTAGGTGGCTCATTCATACGACAATTGATAAATATACTTTTCCGAGGAAATAGTATCTCTTTCACTAACTGACAATTGGACTTGATCCGTAACCATGGTCACATCAACCATAAAGTCAATTTTGAGAAATTGTATCCACTATTGTTGTACCTGTAGACATAGCAGCCTTACGTATTTTGAACAAATTTATTTTAGGGGAAAACAATAACTGTTAGTAAATGCTCTCCCGTTACAACGCCGTACAAATTCCTCTACCGTCGAATTAGTTTTCCCCACTCTTAGCCACTGAAACTTTCCCGCTTCCCGTCCCCCCATTAACAGACTTCCAACTGCCATTCGCCTAATACAAAATATCAACTGGCATTCCTTCGCTACTTGCTTCTCCTCCCTATCGGAAAACCGTTGGAAACACGAATCATACTTAACGTCTGCCCATTGGACGTTAAAGTTGTCCGATGGCCAAGAGAACGAAACTTGCCCACCCGACATTGTAGAAAACTGCCAGTCTGTCCATTCCCCGCCAACCGGAAAAATATCTTGACGGTCCGCAAAGAAATAACTAACTATAAAATAACTAACTTTGCATGGAACAGCTTTGTTGACTACCCCTGCATAATGCAAGGCTGCTTGAATTAATTACTTTCTCCTGTCCTTAGCTTAAAACGAACGTTTTCTAAGCATGACATCTTTACTCACGAACAAGAAGTCAAAGCACGGGCGTTAGTTGTCGTTGTGTCTCTACAAGTCTACAAGTAATTCGTCCATTTATTTGAAGGACTCCACAAGAGCTCTAACGACCCAATCAAACGCTGAGCAAACACGATTTTCATTACCTTGAACCACTCGGGCATTTCCAATGTTCGTGTAGCCGCGACCCAGCCGCCCCCTGTTGTGTTGATGAATTGCTTTTGCATCAACTATCAGGCAGATTTGGCAATATGATGTCAGTATTCACGGGCAGGTAATTCCTCTGCGTCTGCGAGACCCATGAGCGTGTTCGGTGCATGTTCTGTTGTGACTCAATACAAAACATTAAAAACAGACTACTCTGAGAGCGATCGGCTGTAAAACTTTGCCATTTTGATGCAATCAACGCGGTCACTTCTATCGGCCAAATGTGTATGTTATGTAATCTTCGCTTCTCCAGGGGATCAAGAGTGGTAAAGCCGCCCAAATTAATGTCTCTTATCTCGCAAAGTAAGAGCGAAGAGAATTTAAATCCTTAAACTACGTAAATAGCCTGAGAGGGAACATCTGCGCCACCCTTTGATCGACGTGCATTCCTTTCACCGTGCGTGGAGTTTCGTTTAAGGTTGTAGGCGCCTCGAAAGTGAACGACTTAAACTTTCGCTCAAACTTTCCTCAAGGAATATTTCAGCCACTGTCTTTCAAAATAAATAATAAAATCGGGGGTCACCGGGCAAAGTTTGGTACTAGAGAAGAAAAGATTTACCGATATTTGAAATTCAAAATGACTACCAAACCTTGGCTAACTTTATAAAGAAAAAAATCGATTTCGAAAAACTAAGACGGTGAAAAGTTTTCTTACACAAAGAGCTTTAAAATCACCGTCTCCCATAGGCTGAACACAGTTAATGGTGGCCATTTTGAAAGTCGCATATTTGTTAATGTGAAATTCCTTATTAGGAAAACGCTAATAGTAACCCAAGATGCTTGTTCAAGATTATGTTAAAAGTATTGTTTAAAGTTTCCTTGAACAAATTGTTGCCAGAAGCATTTTAATTTTTCATTCATAGTTTCCCTTGGTATCTTAATAATACTACAGCACTGTCATATCATTTCTCCGAAGGGTTCTGATAATCATCCTTTTCGCCTAAAAGACCGTTTTTGAAAATTTAACCAAGGATATGAAATATCATATGTAGCCTTGTTGGACTGTCGTGCAAATTTGCCATATAATGTGTATAAATATCAAGATGATCTGACTTCGGGCATTTTGAATCGTTAATATGTACATCCGATGGGCTACATATCATACGATACTGCCGGTGTGTCGGCTTCTTTAAATTGGGCCTCGTTCATAACGAGTTTGCGGTCATTTTGTGTGCTCCTGCAGAGATACAGCATCAATGCATCGATGTAGCATTCAAAGATAAACTAACGTATAGGCACTGCCAAACTAACGTAGATAGAGCAATAATTTTCCGGTCTTCAATGGGAACGATGTTACTGACGACCATTACTCAAGGACGCAACCTCAGAATGTGACGACGGAGAGTAACGCTGGGTACCAATTAAGGTAATGAGAGCATGTACTGCACTGCGTCGGTTTCCACTCGAGGAATTGTTTGTAGTTAGCGCGCGACTCGACTCAGTTTACACACAATTTTGTCGCCTTTCCCGCGGAAAACCGTTTTTCGTTGCGGGTATATCGTGCCACGCAAGCGCTCTTATCTTTCTATAACACAACGTAATTGCGAGTAGTACATCATTATCCGATATTAATGAACCTTGGTGTGCATATGTAATAGTTTTATATCGATAAATATCACCTCGTTCCTTCTGTCAGTTACTTTCAAGTTAGCCGTATTGATTCCTGGATCTCGGTTAAGTTAGCCGTATGACTGACAAAGAGCTCGATACTGTTGCATAGCAACAGCAACACATAGTTTGTCCGGTTTCTGAGGCCGTTCACTTTACTTTGTGCTGTAATTCACTTTTTATCAACAAACGTTATTCTGAAATTATTTCAACACAGTGGGACGACTGTTGCAAATTGTAGCTCTCTTTCTCGTATTCAAATCGATCATGTCGTTATGACGACAAGCTGTGACGTTGAAGCGCAACATCCTCTGAATATTCGCTTACGATTAAGATCCACGTTACGGTGTATTCCGCTGCAGAAATTTACCTTATTAGCGGCAAAGCTTTCTTTGTGGGCATGATGGGAACAAAAATTTCCATCTTGTCTGATTTGCATCAATTTCTCTACTTTTTGTTCAAATGAATTCAAAATCCATAGCTGTACAATGGGGAGAACAGATGATATTTCTTGGAATACAAAACTTCGCCCTTGCCCTGCAAAATATCTTAAGACGAAAAAAGCAGCGTTGCTTTCCTTTCTAAAATATCTAAAAGCATCTCAAGACGAACTCTTTGCAGGACAGGTGGATGTTACCAACTAAACTGAAAATATATTTGAAGCACACTTCACGCATGCCTTGACAATCGGTCTGGTATTTCTTATTTCAGCTCATAGCTCCCTAAGAAGAACATCAGGTCTTGTAAAACAGTCATACGTGCAGTTTGAAACTGTTTATCAGCAGCACGGAATCTGGCAAAGAATTTATACACCCTTTTTCGACCCTAGATTTTGAATGTAATGTAGGGTACTCTATTGTTGGTTATGGTGGTGATATTTCAATATAGGAAACAGGCTTTTATGAGGAAAACAATCTAACAGACACGTACAAAACCCGGTAGATTGGATTCAGATAAATGTACATATTTGTCTAGGGCAGTCACCATTATTTTGATAAACATCGGTTGCCATGTATTTCAAGACTGCAGCAGAAAAAGAAGTGAGAATCTTTACGAGTCGGGTGCAATGGTCCTACCAGACCTGTCGCTTCTCGTCTACAAAGCCATTAAAAAGCGGCATCGAGCCAAAAACTTTGAGTCATATTTTCACCTACTTGGCGTGGAATGTTGATTGAAAGCAAAGTTAGTCAGAAAGGATCATGCTTCCTAATATATGTCTTTTTAAATGTTCTAGTCTTTGTTAAAATACAGCATGAGTTTACTGTTCATGTTGTCCATCACTAATTTAACAAACGGATATCATGATGCTCGTAGAAAATACTATGAAATAAATACTGGGCGAATGAGTCGAAAAAGTAGCGATTTAATAAATAAATAAACACGATTAGAATTAATTTGGGATAATTGGATCTTCATATTTTTCAGATTTCTCAAAAATGTTAGCTGCCCTATAGCTGAATGTTGCAATTCTCATAAAAACAAGCGAGTAACTTAAAAAGAAAAGCAGATAGGCTTACATTTGCAGATTAATCAGACATTACTTCACCATCCAATTAACCCAAATTAGTTCCAATGGTGTTCATAGTTAAATAAATAAATAAATTAGATAGATAGATAGATAGATAGATAGATAGATAGACAGATAGATAGATAGATAGATAGACAGATAGTTCCGATGGTGTTTATAGTTAAATAAGTAAATAAATAATAAATTAGATAGATAGATAGATAGATAGATAGATAGATAGATAGATAGATAGATAGATAGATAGATAGATAGATAGATAGATAGATAGATAGATAAATAAATAAATAAATAAATAAATAAATAAATAAATAAATAAATAAATAAATAAATAAAGAAATTTAACCATCTCTTTAAATTCAACCACTGTTTCCTTATGAGCTTACGACTGTCAAACGCTCTGACAGCCAAGAAAATGATCGAGAATTGTCTGCGGAGATATGAAATGAATGAAACTCGTTCCAAGAGAAACGTCTTTTTTTCGGATTATTCCGATTGATTCTTCTCACAAGGAATAACGCAAATTGCATGGGAGTATTTGCGTTGGAAATTATCCGAAAAGGCTGAAAAAGATAAATTGCTTTCATTTATAAGGAAAAAAAGCAGTTTTTTATTTTATTCATTTCATTTCCAGCCCATTGTGGTTGCCTTTCTTCGAAGAGCTCCCGAGAGAATGAACATCTTTTCAGACAGCGTCGTATTTCACTGACCTCCCATTTGCCTTCTCTGCAAGACATGTTGAAATGTTCAGACTGATAGTTTTCAAATCGACGTTGTAAGAAATGAAATGATTTTTGCAGAAGACCATATTTTCGCTTCCATTGTGAGAGACTGTGATTTGTGCTGACAGTTAGATGGGCAGGACGAATCTCGCGGTGTCACACAGAGGTGCACCCTGTGACGTCACGCTTATATCGCTCACTCAACCAGTTAGCGGCTGTGCTTTAAAGCATCTTCCTTGACTGTAGCGAACATATCCATGATTTTCTGCACTGTGGTCACATTGATGAGACGGGAATTGGAATCTGTCGACTGGCGCTGTGCAGCTGAACACTCAGTTTGATACGCTTCTAATGCCCTCTCTCACACAGACAATGTGAGTTTTAATCTGTCCCATTTACTTACCTTGACATTCTCTCTTGACAAGAAGCCTCGCTTTGGAGTCGACGTCGTCGGGAAGGGAAGCAAAACGCTCAGCGTTTCCCGGATTTCGAAGAATCCAGATGAATCCGAACTGAACACGCGATACACACGCATCACTCTCTGAGAATTTGAAAGTGATTTCCTGATGTCATAAGCTTAAAAGTTGTTACGCGTTTTCATGAAGCAATCGCAGTGATGTCGCTTTTCAACAGGCAATAATTATTGAACGTTTTTTTAAAAATACAATTAAGGAATAGCTTTCAAATTGACAATATTGAGGGAAACATCATTGTGGCGGTTGGTAAACGTGCCCAGGCTATATTTCCAGCATTGAGCATTCATTTTTATAAAATTACTTCAAATGAGGAGGCCAGGGGCTCATTTTTACACTTCAGAGGAAAATGACGAGTGCATTTTAGAACTTCTTAATGTCAAGCAAAAAAGTTCGACTTGTTTCTAGACATCGTCAACATTACGACGACGTTTTCACGTCACGTCTTTTTCCTTTAAAAAACAAACGAAACATCGAAGCCGAACTTCATGTAAATGTCATACGTGTTCATTAAATGAATTCTTCTCTGCATTCCCTCCGAAACTTCCTGTGTTTATAAAAACTTCTTCAGGGGTTTTGATGCTTTCCCCGCGTAACTAAAAGGATCTGGCTGTGAAATCCAGCAAATTACTGCCTTTACGTGCTGATTCTTGTTTGGTAATTACAGATGGTGTTGCTATGGTTATTTTAGTAACAATCCCGAACACTCGCTCCATGGGTGGGAATATGAAACTAGCTACAGGTTCACGACGATTTCACAGGCATACACTGCACTGGTAGGATGGATGGAAAAGAAATCGTCATGTATTCATTCACATAAAATGCTAAATACACATTCCGCAATCAGTGTAAAAATAAGTGTTACCGTACGTGTAATGGTCAATACATTTGAGTGGTCAGGGAAAAACCTGCTTAAGAAGCCGCATCACATCGCTTTTTTCAAACGCCCAGGAGCGGAAACAAATGTCCTTATTCTTGGCCTTATGAAGTAAAAAATATACAAAGTTCAGAGCTGGTGCAACCGCCGTTTAACTTTAAAACATAACAATTCTGATTTCAATAATAGATTGGTTCACTCGTGGATATTTACTCATTTCACACACCACACAAAAATACTGTTAGAAAATCACAGATATGGGGTTATTCAACCCGTCTTTTCAATAAAGGTACAATGACAAACCTTTTAAAATCATGTCTTATTTTGGTTAATCGTAGGGCGGCAACGATTTATTACGCTGTTATCGATGCGTGCAAACGCCACGTTAATAATCGCTTCTTTTCTTCCTTTTATTATTGAAATGTAGTTCAATGTCACAGAAAGGTTGTGCAAAATTGCATCCGGCTAGTATTTGGTTGAGAACCTGACGAGGAATTGATGCATGCGCTCTTTTTTAGGACTTTAATAAACATTATCTTAAACGACTAATGCACTCTGAGTGCCACTAGACATTGACAAGTTAAATTTGCTGACGAGTGTGGTACGTCTTTGTCACAAACAAATAGCGGAGAAACACTGAAACCGCTTTAAATCGGTGTGAATTCTCTAAATGAAAAACAGTTCATTGCCTAAACTGATAACTAGTAACGACCAGCTTGGTTTCTCCAGACACGATGGATTTGTTCAAACAAATTTCATGAGACTGTAATGAATTGCTGCGGCATCTTGCTTAGCGATGTGTTATCTATCACCCGTTGGTTTATGCAAATCCTTAACATATTCATGTAAATTTGCAACGGGTGTGAAAAAGATGCGGTCAGTTTAGTAGATGTAGTTGTCGGATGTAAAATGAAGAAATCTCCTCGCTCTATGCGATACACTATCGTCCTTGTATTTTAATTTTCAGATTTGAATTAATAGTAATCCATATGAAGCCTAATTCACAGGTATCATTAAAAAAATTACAACACAAAGATGATGAATTTTACCGATTACAACCGTAGCAATGTTGGTGATGATGATGTTAACGTTGTTGTTGTTGTTGGTCTGGTGGTGGTGGTGGTGGTGGTGGTGCTGCTGCTGCTACTGATGATGATGATGATGATGATGATGATGATGATGATGATGATGATGATGATGATGATGGGGTAGTAACGGTGTAGTAGTGATGATGATGATGATGATGATGATGATGATGATGATGATGATGATGATTATCATCATCATCATCATCGCGATGATGATCTTGATAGTTATGTTGGTGATGGTGGTGGTGATGATTGTGCTGGTGCTGCTTGTTGTGATGATGGTTACTAGTTGACTGTGGTTTTAGAATTACCATTTTATTCGGAGCGATGACGTTTCATTTTTTGCTGCTTTCTGTCGAATTTGATGTTGAAGTGCTTATTTCATTGTCATAAGACTTTGCCAAAAAAGAGTCGAAGATATCGGCGCAATAAACGCTTACGTAAAGATCACTCATGTGTCGCATTCTTCTGTCATTTGTCACAAAGTGTAACATTTATTCCACTTTGACAATTAGAATGATTTCGGAAGCAAAAATTAAGGGTATACTCCAGTGTCGATTGTATCTTGTAGACATTTGCTCACGTTTCTTTCTTCTCGTAAGTGGTGAGCAATTTCAACGTCTAGACTATAGTCTTTGTTATGGACCATAATGATTTGTTCAAGAAGTATCTTGACTCTATTTTTTTTTCTACTTATGCATGACTTCATAATCATGGTGAAACACGAACCCTTTTCACTGAATATGTGACATTATATTGAAAGCTGTTTTGATGACATTTGCTGTCTATTTTCAGATCTCACCAAACTGGACACATGGCGGTCGTATCGGATCATATTACAAAAGTAATTGGCCCACATTTGCAACGTGCAACTGTGCGACTCCCCACGTGTGCAAAGTTTAAACGAGAGTTGTTATGGTAAGAAAAATACAAAGAGCTTTAGCCATGAACAATTCGCGACAAAATGGATTTCCGTATGCCACATTGGACTGTGTCACAAATTAATTGACATGCATATCAAAGTACAGCACGTAAATTTCCATTGTGTCGAGTTGGAATGGAATCAATGTAGGGTTGTCTCAGTATGACGCTACAATATTTGAAAATCACAAGACTTTCGACAAAATAGCCGTTCAGCAGCCTTATAGGCTCATATCACATGCAAATCAATCTGATATACAAAAGACTACCCCGTACATGCTATAGTGTGTATAGAGTGTTCTTGCATCAACTTTGAACAAAGTTGGTTAAGTTATGACCGAGTTGGGGTTCCGGACGCACGCACCCACGGACGAAGCCCGATCTTTAACTTCTCTCCCAGGTACCTCCGATCGGACTGGAAAGACTCGTACATCTCAATGTACGCTTGTATATGACTCTAGGCACAGTGTACTTGTGCCGGTGACACATTTCCGACGTCTATGATTTCGTCGTTTTTTTCGGTAAATGTACCCCAATGCCTCTATTTATACAGTCTTATTCTCTCGTATAACTAATTTGATTGCTCGCCATAGGAGGAAATTAAAGTTTCTATTCCGGGCTTTCCACGAGAGAAAAAACATCAGATTCTTTGTCTCTTTTATCCGATGCTTCCTTAACGGACAGTGTTTGGGGACGTAACGGAGAACACCTTCCGGGAGGTTGATGTTCATGTGTCGGGCTGGCAGCTCCCGCATGTACGACCGAATTTGTCTCAACATCGAAGCACTAGCTGCCATGAAGGAGAAACTTGACGTGCAACGGCCTATTCTGTGCTGAATTAACACTCAAATCGTGTGTCGGGTTAGCTCTACATACAAGTGAATCATCGGTCGATACAATTCAATTTGATTTAAGTTTCAGGCATGGTTAGCGTGAATACTAAGATCCTCGGGGATTGTGTGGCATGAAGGTATTTACAATTTAAGCTAGTTTACGAGTGCTTGTCTTTGTAAAGTGTCATCTAATTTCAAGGCTTATAGCAGCTAAGAATTTACAATTAACGCGCGGAAGCCAACCTGAATTTTTTTAGAGATCGTTTTTGAATTTCACTCAGTAGACAACTGTTTATGACTCAGGTGGGCAGCGCTGAGAATGTAAATGTATATCTTAAATTGACATTAATATATCAAATTATTGAGAGTCTTCAGAGTCGCTGTTGAAATTAGAGTGTAAGACCTTTCCAGCGTATTCACTGCCGGAGCGACATGCGCATATCCGCAAGCAACGTTATTCTTCTTCAATATTGTAATTTTGAAGAGGTCTTTGTCTCCTGCTAAATCAATCTGATAACCATCACGGCTGCTATAGAACCACAAAGTATACTTCTGTGAGCTACGTTTGCGAACCATTTGCAGAGAGTTTGTATCTGTAAGGTAGATTGAAGGGGATTAAATTGGAAAGCCCTCACGCTATTTACAAGCACGTTCATGATGTGTCACAGGTTTTGAAGTAACAATTAATTTTTTTCACCATTTCATTACGCTTGAGCTGATTTGACATAATTGCTTATAAAACCCGTCGTCATAGAGATAAACGATTAATGTCATTAATGCTGTAATTATCGTATAAAACTTGTCTGTTGCTTCTGGACCTTGGCCATAAATGCCAATCATGCACCATGTTTTACATATCAGGTCGAGATATCATACTAAGGTGACGTTTTTACTGACGCGTGATACGGCGTTGCGTGCACAAAAGCCTTCTTTAGTTTATGCATGTTCTCTGCGAAGAGTTCACGCACTTTTACACTTTTGATTTCAAATTTTCTGTTGTTTAAGCGAAATTACACGAACCGTGGCCTTGAAGGGCCGCGTAAGAATGCAGCTGGAAGGTCGGATGAACCGCATTGTTTCTCGATCTCCACAAACGCATAATGTTATACCAGACATCCACTAAACAAAGAAACGTTTTTTAAACAGGCAATGATATAATCGCATGTAAAATGTTTATTGGCATCATATGTACAGTATCCTAACGCTCTAATACATACGCAATAATGCACACTCAGACGTTTTCTCGGCTTTTAAGTGAAAAACGATTAATTTTTAACCAGTGCGAAAACCGTTAATGGTACGCTTTACAATTTTTGCCTCATGCATGAGCCTTACAGCGTGTGATATTTTAGTCTGAGGAACTAAAGCGAAATTAGATTTGCCAAGTGAAAGAATATTTTCCTAGCTGCGGATGCGGAGGGCCGCGAGGTGAAAGGTCAGGTCTGTAGCGATAGAAACACGAAGTCTCTCTGAGTAACCCGTGATGCTTGAACACAAGACGTTAAACTGACAGACCTCGACTCCCCGCGTCTACCTCTTCGGTGCGTTTCTGTAAATACAAGACAATTAATGGGACTCAAATGGCAAAACTGTAAATCAAAATGGAAAAAAGAATTGTGAACTTAGCTGTGTGTGTTTAACGTGGTTTAAATGAATTTGTCTACCATAAAAAGAAGTTGAATTAACAAGAATGGACAGCGCTCTCTACCAAATATAACTGTTTACACTAAAAGCCTTTTCTTGTCAAGATACACTCGTTAATGCCTTGCATAAACTCATTTGAAGTTTACTTGAACCGGTCTACTTTTTTGCCTCAGCTATTTCTAAATTGCCTAAAATATACAATTTTTATATTAATCTTTCCGTTGCATTTCATCAGCTTCAAAAAGAAACTTGAGCTATGATGAAAAATCCAATATGAATTAGATAAACGATTATTTAACAAATAAGTGATTCATGTGACTTAACACATGAATGCGGATTGTATATATCATTGATAAAATTGTGGAATATATATATGGGTTTGAAAACAAGAAAATGCGTTTTACTGTCCATCTATGCAGGGCAGTCGTGAAAATCGATGCCTTTCTTTATTCCTTGTGAAGAGGCGATACAATGCTTTCCGGTAAATGCGAAAAGCGAAATTTTGAATTCAACGATGTTCGACATTTTATAGACAGGTTTCATGGTACTCTATGCCGCGCGGACTGGAACGAAATCAAAACGGTGACACGCACATAATGGCAGAATGGAGAGGCGTTCTAGCCTGTGATGAGGCGAAACACATTTAATTCGTGTGAAATTGTAACAGAGAAGAGTAATTTACTCCGATGACCATTAAAGCGTGAGAATTCAGAGCGTAAATTTAATAACAGTGTTCGCTAGACCTCGACTTGTGTAATGTCTCGCTAAAGTGGACGAGTGCTCGGCGATTAACGCAAGGGCATGGAAACGAGTTCAATAGTCTCGGAGTCGCTCTCAAGGGCGACGTTTTGGTTTGATTTGACTCGTGTCAGGGGGCTGACAGTCTTTTGGGGGGATTTTATTCATGTCATTGACGGATTGACGATCAACAAGACAAGGTTTCAGTTGATAGAACGCATATTGGGATTAATGGGACGCCCTGAGAGCACGAGAGAAAACACAAATGCCATGATGTGCGGCCATATGGCTGATTTCCATTTCGTCGTGCGATAGACAAAAGTGTTGGTAGAAAGACACCTTTATTCAAGAATAACCCGGTACTTATCTTTTCACACCATTAGCGCTTTTAAATAAAACAGTTGTCTTTCAAGAGAACTGGAGAAGATAAAAAACAAACATGGAAATTGACAGCCATTGAAAACGGCAGCTCAGAGCCTGACATCCTGACTCGCATCTCTGTTACAAGTCGAACACTGAGGAAAATAGAACACATTACATTCAATCGTACAGAATAATCTAATATGACTGAAAATGTATTAACATTCCATGATACATAGTTATTTCTCGCCGATTACAAATATGGTACCATATCATGAATACTGCTCGTGTTATGGAATATAAAATTCATACATCACAAATATAGATAAATGTTTTCTTTTTTTTCAAGCAGTAGAGAAAGCAGTCAATTTGTACAGCATTCAATGACGACAAAGCCATTTGACATTATCTGTAATTACAAAATACTGATAATTAAATGGTTTTAAATGAACGATACTATACGCACATGTACATATATTTGGTAATATTGTGAAATTCAATAATACTTTCATTCTTTTGGCTGGTTTTACATCCGAAAAGTTTGGAATTAACTATAGGGACGTAGAATGCCATTGAATACTGGATAATATAATTATTACATTCTCTTGAAACTAATTACATGGAATCTGATGAAATTAGGCGATCGATTACAGTAACAATGCTAGTGATATGAAAATGTAATCGATTGCTGTCAAAAGTGTCACGGGGTCCTTCACTGCCGAAACTGGCAGTAGTTTGAAGTCGTCTTTCAGAAAATCTCCACAACGGGCGATATTTCGATCGTCATCCAGTTTGATAAATCACTGGAATTCTTGTACGGTAGGAAATGCGTACTTTTAGTTTCTTGAGAGTCAAAGTAAAGTTAAATACTGAGTAAGTATGCTGGTCTCAGGGGAAAAGCGGTTTATCGGATCTACACCGTATAGGCAGGTTTTATCGGGCCATCACAGCAACGAAGGTCGGGTTACATCACACAGGTCAGTGGGTTTGTACATGAGATGGTTGGTTAAGCGAACAGATATACATTGAGCGGTTTTAAAAATGGTCCCTTCTTTGGTTTGATGTACAAGTAGGCTTTTTATACTTAAGCAGAGAGACATTATTAAGTAAATTAGAGGTAATAAGAAAAGCAGTTTCGAGAGTAAAAAAACGAGGGAAGAAAATGGGTTCTACTTTTCGGATAGGTATTCAATGCGAAGAAAATTCAGCGGTCAATCCTGTAAATATATTGTTGTCTCAACACTACTACTGATATGCCGCAAACACCAAATTTGAAAAGTACTCTGATACCACATACATCAAATATTACACCGAAAGTAACTGAAGATAAATATTCATGATTATTTAAGATATGTTACGTCATCAAAATAGCAAATAGGGCGCATACTTGAATCATGGAGCATACTTCGCTTTCGTGGTAATGCCCCATTACTTTTTTAAATTTGATATTGATGATATTTGGCAACTTAATGACTGGGGACGCAAGTGAGAACTGCTAAATCGAAAGAACGACAGGGGGGCATTTAGGCACCGAGTCACTTTATATATGAAAAAAGCAGTTTATACATGAGGCCACATTTTATTGCGTTCCGTTGTACGTGCAGTATGTATGAAGCGATGTATTTACCTTGACATTAAAGCTGAGGGCGGTCTTTTCTCGAGAGACCAATTTTTCTGTATTCTCATTCATTTCAGGGCACATGTATTTTCACGGGGAAGAACGTAATAATATTTGCCGAGTGTGCCTATCCGCCGTCTGCACATACACCGACACTTTCAATTGTGCTAGGCAAAATAATGTCAACCTAAATACTTGATCACCGCGTAAATTCTGAATGCTTTATCGAAGCGAAGAGTTCGCAATTGATCGCCTGGAGTCCAAGTTCACCCTGTGCAAATTTCAACGACTAAGTGATGACCACGCTTGAGTACCGCTTTAGGCGGTGGAGTCTTTATCAACTCCATTGTACTAATCATTTCTTACAAGAAATCCTCTCAGGGCAATAATCGTCACGGCGAATTAAGCAAATCTGACGCCTTGTAGATCTGCGTATAATGATATGCTTATTTATGGTTGCTTTCCTAGGTAAACAGATACCCCGTTGATGAGAGAGAGAGAGAGAGAGAGAGAGAGAGAGAGAGAGAGAGAGAGAGAGAGAGAGAGAGAGACCCTAAATTCCTAATTGAAAGCGCACTTCGTACACATCTCTACTATTCAAACTAAGATATTGCCGCAAAAATTGCCCTGAGAGTAATTTATACCGGCAATATTGCCAAAATTTGGCCCTTCAGGAAATCGATTCTCGGGTAAATTGATTCAAGTGCAATTGTATCTAGCCTGGCGCCGTACACTACACTTCATTTTGCAGTTGCCCTTATAAAATAGTCCTGTTACAGTGAATGCTCTTTCCTGTTTTGTATTTATTACTAGGGAGAAGTAGTTAATGTAGCTTATGGGTGCAAATAACAGCCCTTCGCAGAAATGCTCCCTCTTAGAGATTGCAAGGCTCTTTCCTGGCTGGTAAGAAGTTGTCTTTCATCGACTTTGTTCACAACCAACACAATCTGGTCAAGTTCAGGAGCACGTACCTCGAATAAGAGTTATAAGTCCTCTTATAAGTTCAGTCAGCCTAAATAAAAAAATGACATTGTTATACGGCTAGAGCGAAGTGATTAAATTGGTTGCAAAGTGCGTGTTTAAACAGTTTGGCAGTGCCCAACCGCGCCTTACTTTCCCGTTAACACAATCTCTCAGCAGTCAGAAGTAACATTTGCGGCAGCTTGTGGAGCCGTTGCTGCTACAGTCGGTGACAGCACTGACGGCTCGTTCAGGATGGAGTCCCTCCATTTGCTCGGCAACTGACAGCTACCGCAGGACAACAGCTTCTTGAATGCGTTTCGAAACTCTTTGTTGAAAAAAGCGTATATGATCGGGTTCATTGTACTGTTCAAGTACCCCATCCAAACCATGGCGTTCATAGCATCCATCGTCACTTCAAAATGACACGCATCTTTCAAAGTCCAGTAGACAATATACGGTCCCCAACACACGAGGAAACATCCCATAATGACGCCCAGTGTCTTTGCCGCTTTTCTCTCCCGTTTCATGTTGGTAGGATGTCGGTGATTTGTAGCCACCGCTTTGTCCATGGCGGCAATGCGTCGGGCTTGCTCACTGGCTGTCTTGAAAAGCCAAATATAAACCGTGCACATACCTATGAGTGGCACCCAAAAAGCAAGAAAACCAACTATGAGCGTGTAAAATACGTTTGTTTCGAAATCGCACGATGTCGGATTGTGAATGTTTTGTACCCTGTAATCGGGGGTGTTCAGCCCCGCCATTATCGGAAATACGGACATCAACAGAGAGGCGACCCAGACGACCGCTATGGCTGTGACCGCCTTTGTTGTGGATAATCTGACATGATATGTGAACGGTGAGCTAATTGCGATGTACCTGTCGACGGCAATCACGAAGAGGTTCAAGACGGAAGCCGTGCACGCACACACGTCGATCGAAACCCACAAATTGCACCAGGTGGCACCGTAGAGCCAGGCTTCGGGGTGAGCGATGGCCGCCGTGGAGAAGGGAAGCACGATAGCGCCGACGAGGAAATCAGCGACGGCTAAGCTCGTGATGAAATAGTTTGTGACTGTCTGCAGCCTCTGAAACAATAACACGCTCAGGATTACGAGGAGATTCCCGCCAGCTGTTAAGAAAACGATGATAGCGAGTGCAACCAAACTTACGATTCGAACAGCACTATTTGGAAATAGTGGATCCTGTCCATCGCCATCTAACGAACTGTTAAACATCGGCGACGTTGTTTCTATCGGTATATCTAAGCTTACAGTCGACGACATGATGTAAAATTATGATGCCGTGGTATATTCCTCGAACGTTTGTGTCTCAGTAACAGCTTTCTTCTGTGGTCAGGAAATGAATTCCTCAAATCTAGTTCACTTGGACAGATTGTGGTGGATGTTATAACTAGCAAGAAATGACGATGCACAGTTAACGTTCTGAATTCACTTAAAGTGGTGGTCTTCCCCGGCTCGGCACACGTTTGTCGTATGTCAGATCCTTCTTATACGTCATTCAGGCGACCAAAACCAAATCGGCTGCTTCCACTATCTGCTTTTCATGCGTTCATAATTGTATGTACACACTGAAATTTGCAGGTAGTTGCTGCGAGAAGGATTTCGACGATTTAAAAATCGAACAGGTAGTTCCGCCGCCTTTAGCCTTGATCCTCTGAACAAGTGGAAAACACAACGGATTCCAACTGCTCAGCCGAAAGATTGTACGTGCATTTGTACCGGTCTATAACATCTACCTGGCGATACAATTGAATAGCCTTTGTGAAACAAGTCGACGACACATGGCGGGGTGAAAGTTTTGATGGACTCGACGAGCGAGACAGAAATGGAGATCTATGCAAACGCGCTGCTGCATACACCCGGTCGGCATCAAATAGTGGTAGCCTAGCAACGAAACGATGTCGTCAGCATGTGTACGCATCACCAGACCAATGGTATCGTTTTCTATAATGATGCGCACAATGAAAACTTTCATTTTCACAGTCTCCTCGGGTTGCCAATTCCACGCAAGTCAGGTTCTTTTTTAGACCAGCCGATAACGACTAGTGAGCACAAACGAAAATGTTTTGAAAAAGCAGAACTAATGGCGGCAAGACTTGTTTCCGCATTAGAGAACGTAACCCCGCTTTTGTCAAGATATTTGCTAGCTTGTTCACACTTGCTCATTGTGCGTAAAATGAGCACAGAGACTTTCCGCTGCGGTTATTACCATTTACTGACAGTTAAGAAAACACGATGATGAGGCTTGTGTGAAGGCGGGCTAATTCGCTGACAGTTGACTACAGCAAATTGAAATGTCAACCTGCCAGCAATCAGACGACTATAGTTTGACCACAGAGGTTCATAAAGTAGGCAGCCGATTAAGCGACATCTAAAGGCATGCTGGTACAATACAGGTAGGGGGACACAAAGTGGCCGTGTATTGCTAACAGCCTCGTACGAGCTTATTAAAACGCACGCCTTGTGACAGTTTTTGTGGAGAGCTTCTAATGTTGTTTACTGGCTTTTCTCTTCCTCCCGCGATTCCCGCCAATCGACATTCTATAGGAGCTCGTATCGAGATCGTTAATTTCGCTCAGGTCTACTCTTTCGGAACTCTGCTTCAGGAAGTTTAGCCATCGCTAGTCGCGCATTGGAAGCAGGACGGTATTATCTTGATCTTCGCTTCAGACGTTTCCGACATCTGTCATTCCCCCGTTAAAGTGTCTGAAAATCTAAACATTCGGAGTTTGTCAAAACCTGGTTGAATTGAATCGGCTTGCTTACTGTTAAGGCCGTAATGAGACGGTAAGATTCAACTTTAAATTAGCGTTCTAGCCCGCCCTTGAGTCTTATCCGTTTGCAACCAGAAGTCATTCATACTCACACTCTCGCTAAGGAGAGAGAGAGAGAGAGAGAGAGAGAGAGAGAGAGAGAGAGAGAGAGTCTAAGAATAGAAGATAGCGGTGACATTGTGTCCTTGTGTGTGGCACATGTAAATGTCTGTTAGCAAAAATTGATGCTAAAAATGTCTAGTCCGTACAACATAGATGTCATTGCCAAGAAATAAGCGTTATCCTGAATGTAAAGTGAACGCCTCATGATGATTTTTGTTGTACCTCAAAGCGTTGAACACTGAAATATGATGAAATCCGGCCGAAAGCACTGACATATTCTGTTATATTATCCCCTCTGTATGATCCCGACGAAGTGGGCCGGTGTTTGTAGGATATAGGCCTATAGCGATTTTCAAATTATTTTTTTTACTCATAATCTAATTTATTATTCTCACAAGCGTCATAAAAAGGAAGTTAATGGTACCATCAGGAGTTCAGATTATTAGGTTTCCTTGACATTTCATCGTCATTATCAATGTTTTGCCAACACCTTGGGAGAACGATAGTGAGAGGTAATTTGATGCAATACATCACAGAAACTACTAAAATTTTGACACCGAATGCATCAGCCTTGTTATAGATAATCTGGATTCAAGGCGACTAATGGCATATTAGTTAGGCAAATGAGTTGATAGCCCAGCATGTGAGCACATGTACATTGAAAGTACGTTGGAAAGCATTAGCTAGGGACACCCTGGTGGACTAGTGGAAAGAAAATAATGAAATGTCTGTTATTTCAATTCAATAAACAACAGATCAGCGTGAATAGTGTCATGACGTTGCTGGCAATACTTCGTACAGGTTTGATTTCCACCAGATGGCGGTATGAGGCTGGCAAATGTTTGAAGTGGCACAATGAAATGATTGTAAACGTGTTCAGTGTGAAAGATCGAAAGTGATATTTATTTGTCTGTGTGGAAACTCGTGGGCTCTAATTTGCACCATCTGACAAAACTGTATTGACAAGCATTGCCACAAAATCATTAGCACAATTTTTTTACCAACTTGAGGGGGGCAATAATTCCCAAATTAGTCTCCGTAAAACAAAGGAAGACGTCCACAGTGTTGTATCGGCTTGCGGTAAAATTTCACTACTTACACCGTATATGTGGATCTTTCGGGTTGATCATCTTAGGTGCCTCTTTCATGTGACCTTCATCGTAATTCTGTTTTAGGATCTGCAGCTAGCTTTCCTAGAACCTGAATCGCACCAAACAATCAGTCTGACTGTACATCGAGGGCAATATTGCATGTGCAATGTCAATGAGCAAAGATTAAAATTCTTTAGTCGGCGTGCTACTTGTATTTTTTGTTTTTCCATTTGGGTTTGTTTCGTTTTGTTTATGCTTGGTTTCGACTCCGGCCCTGTGCGGCATCTTCGTAAGATGAGAAATATATTGGTCCTCGTTCACACAATATTAAGTTTGAATCGCCCACCTCTAAATAATTGATAGACCTTTATATATATATATATATATATATATATATATATATATATATATATATATATATATATATATATATATAATAAACATATTACTATAAGTACAAAGTAATGAAATCTATTACTTAAGTTTCATGCATCTTTATTTATTTATTTATTTATTTATTTATTTATTTACTTAAAACGCTCTGCTTTTGCATTTAGCACTGTAATTTCCCACGAGGACATCTGCATACTTCGATATATATATATAGTGAGGTCGATCTCTTCACGTTTAGGCAACACAGGAGACAGTCATTTGTATTTGGATTTCATGAACAGTTCGTCATCACAGAACAGCTACCTCATGGCCAACGTTGATTAAGTTGAAACTATTACGAGAGGTCGACATCTCATCAATAGTGTCATGAGCCTTAGAGTCGCTTAATTTGCTCTCATGTAGTTTACCAAAGCTAATTCCATACAGATAGTAATATTTAGATGTAATTAAAATGTCTGTACAATAAATAAGCGGCTTCATCATTATAGAACAGCAACCTCATGGACAAGGTTGATTAAGTTGAAACTATAAAAGAGAAGTAGACATTTAAATGATGTCATGGACCTACGTAAAGAAGAGTCGCCGAATTGGCACTATGCACGATATCGAATGATAAAGGTAGCTTACCAAAATTAATCACAGAAAGATAGTATTAGTTCAATTAAAGTGTCATACGATCATTGATAAATAAACCTACTTTTTAGTGAGTTTTCACTGCCATGTGGAAACATCTGACTCCTTCACCGTAGGAAAGAAAACTTGTCTTAGTGTTTATTTCAATTGCTAATTCACAAATTAAGTTTCTGAGCGAAGACCGACAAGGTACATCCTCGTCGTTCGATTTTATGTACTGACGCATCGACAACCCTAAATTAGAAAAATTATGAGGCCTCTGTAGATAGGGTCATTCTACGGCTGCTTGTAACGGCAAATAAAATATGTTGGCAGCGCCACGTGTATAGAAGTTAAAAAGAAATCCAATCAGCCATTGAATCATCCGCCTCAGAAACGTTCTCTTTGTAACAAACATCCATTGTAATCAACATGGATTTCGATACCATTAAAGAATTCAATTAAAGCGTCCCTGCATATGGTGTAGGCAGAACGGGTCACGTTGCCCAGTACCAGTCTGATATGACAGTATCTGCCAATGACACACAATTGTGTCTTGTCACACAGACTATCCATGTCTAATGCCTAGCTCTATAACGTCCGATCAAAATGGCGCCAAAGCAAACAATATTGGTTTAACAAGAGTTTTTTTTTCCCTCAGGAATATCATTGTATTCTTTGAAATATGCAACATGCAACAGCTGGTTTGTACAAAACATTTTCATTTCGCTCATTAATTCAGAATATTCGAGTAACCATTTTTGTGTGATTCAGCAATCGACATTCACTTGAGTTTTCGCTTCACATTTGCTTCTCTTTGAAAATATCTGGTACGACGAAGGATGAATTTCCATCGGTGAACCTATAGTGTTCTTTCCGTCTTTCAAAGTGTCTTCACTACTCATTATAAGCGCACAGCCGGGGTTGTCATTTTTCTGGTGCGTCGAAAAACACATTAAACAGCCGTGTTCAACAAAACTGAGATTTAAGGTGCAAAGCAACGCAGCCTTTTTCTCTCCTAATCGTTCCTTATTAACTTTGTTGAACTCCGTCAAGGAACTGGCACATGTTGTTGGTTTATCCGACACTGCACTAGGTAATAACAGGATATACCTGCTGTAAAGTCCCATGCATACAGATGCAACTTGTTTTTCAGGAAGATTGAAAGACGCATATTTGATGTTTGAGGCCTACATTGGCGGACCGTTGAATACTAATTGAAAATGCGTTTCGAGCGTACGTTAAATCAAATAACGCAACCCTTTACGAACTTACTCATATAAACAGTCATTAAATCTTGTAATATGAATTAGTTTTAAGCTGCAATTTGCTAAATGTACAGGTTTTTGCGTTCAATTTCATGACGTTGAAAGGTTCAAAGTGTCCCATCATGTGCATTTCAATATTGACGCGCGGTGATATGGTAATGGTTAAATTGCAAAATGGGATGTGATAGATTGTGAGGTGCGTTGTGAACATGTGTCGATTCTATAGCTCTGTCATTCCAATGCTCTCTCATTCAACAAAACGTGTTTTCGCAGGACAGGCTGTTAAAATGGATAATGACTGTCATTGATATCTCGCGTAAACAAAATTTGGATTCGTCCATGGTATATTTCGCCACCTCGTTATTAGGGCATCGATATATATATATATATATATATATATATATATATATATATATATATATATATATATATATATATATATATATATATATATATATATATATATATATATATATATATATATATATATATATATATAATATATATATATATATATATATATATATATATATATATATATATATATATATATATATATATATATATGTGATTACGATATCCGTGTGGAAAATTACAGTGCTCGATGCTCATAGCAGAGCATTATAGATAGTCATAATATAAATTACGTCAAGTAAGTATATCTCTTACTTAAGTTTCACGCGTCTGATGATTGCTAGATGAATGAATGAAACTTCAGTAACATATAAATTACTTCGTATACTTTAAGTAATTTGTATTATAACACACATAGATAGGTAGATAGATAGGTAGATAGATAGATAGATAGATAGATAGATAGATAGATAGATAGATAGATAGATAGATAGATAGATAGATAGATAGATAGATAGATAGATAGATAGATAGATAGATAGATAGATAGATAGATAGATAGATAGATAGATAGATAGATAGAAATACTAACCAATCCGATTGGTCGAAGGAGATCATAATGTAAGTCTCATTCATAAGGCCTATCTCTTATAAATTGAAATATCTTTTCCCAAAACGGAATGTTTCTCAACTGTTGTTGTCACATAAAAGATACAACTGACCTTCAAGTGTAATTAAGCGCACTTTGTGCTTTTTTATTTGGAGTTCCACACAGCACCGAAAAACTCATAATCTCAAACACACGTGTTTCCCATTTGTTTTCATTACGACTTGTCTCAACCTACCACAAAAGTCTTCATCTTGACTTTACTAACGTTACTTGTAAAGATTTCAACTTTTCAAACACCCTAGAGCAACTTGTTTTAATTAGTTTTCCATGAAGCCCGCCGTGTCGTACATGTATAAATATGGAACGATGCTTAATTAGTATCTTCTCGGAAGGAGCTGAACTGACATCATTCCAGCATTATGACAGAGAATGGAAGATAATCTTAATCATTTCGGGAGATGCTATCATGTAAATTCAGTAAATTCTCCATAGGCCTTACCCAAAACATACTGGACCTGTTTACTTAATGCTTAGCGAAGACATCAGCAGTTTAAACCGCCTATCTGAATCCCATACCCTTAAACAAGAGAGGTTCATTAACCGAGCTAATATTATATAGGGCTCAGCCCTTGGTGTCGCGCCAGGGGTTAAGATTGGCAATGTTATTTGTATTGATTCATGATAAACTGTAATTGTTACTTCATAAACGTTTATATAACAACTATGCCCAGTTTCCCTCTGATGAAAGCAGTTCACGTACTTACACGTCAAACCCTGCAGCAGCTAGGCAGGTATAGATTTTCTGTAGCGTGTAAAAATTTTGGACAAAAATTGGCAATTTTTACAATGATAACAGCCTATGGCGTTAAACAAGGGACGTATTATGCAATAATTATCATTGCAATGGTAACCGCACTGCCCACCTTTCACTTGCAAGCTGAAAACTATAGCGTTCCGTCTAAAAACTTGCAATTTTTGAATCTAATTATTGACACAGGGGGCGCTCTTCTATAATTCAATCCCAGCATTCTTTGCGTATGCCCCCGTTCATATGCACGACAGTTTTCTCCGTTTATCTATATCAACGATACTTTGTATCAGCGACAAGGTGTATAATAACATTTACTGGCTAATAAAAGAGGTATATTTTATAAAAGACATGTTATATCATAATAATTTGTTTCGTATTTGTTTATTTACGAGTACTCAATAAAAAACATGGCGGCGCCCAATGAGAAAGAAGGGTACACTTCCGGTTACTCGCATAGTATATTATGAATAAGCGCATGCGTAGTCAGTAAGCCGCTGGCGCGACTAATAAGTCATTGCACCTCCATACCTTGTAATTTAAAAGTTCATGAAGCACCTCACATATATTCTCACTATCGTACACTGCACACAAAATTAATCAAAGCAACAAATACATCGCTAAACTTGGGGGCTCCAGATAGTCTAGGAGACAAGTCTATCTATCAGCAGAAACATCTATCCAGGGTAAAAAAATTGTAATCAAAATCATTTCTAAAGGATTCGTAATCCTTGTTTAACTTTTGAAGCTTCTTCTAAATGAGCGTATATACTATCACACCTTATATGTAAACACCCCGTTGTCCAGAAATGGTCAACGTTACGAGAATTTCAAAATAAAATAAATACTAGGATTCAAATCCAAGATGAATCCTTGTAAGTTTAATATAGCAGCCCTGACCATCTAATCTTATTTGTGGTTTATGCGTTATTGTTATACTAACTCTTGGAGTGAAAATTTTTAGCTGATGGAACTAGCGTGTGCTCCACATAAGCTATAACCGATGAGTGAAATGGAGCAGTAATTTTATAGCAACATAAAACTGGCATCAGCTGAGGCGTACTCTATTCGCCGTGCATTACATCCGAGGTGCGATGTAATATTCTCAGTTCCCGGTCGTCAAATATCCGATACAATAAGCCAGATGATGTTATAATCACGCGAGGGTGTGCATTTCAAAAGGTGATTTAAGGACATCAAACATATGGTTGTCATGTGACATTAGCTTGTACCATTTCATTCGTCACGGTTTGAAACCACACGGCAAGATAATGATATCGTAATTAATTTCATTAATTTCAGTAATCTCGAGGGACAGTCTCTCGGGCTTTCGTCTCTTTACCCCCGGGGATAACAAGGTCTAGCTTTCCTATATGTAAATATTTAATTGGATGTTTACTACAAGACGTGAGTACACGCAGGCTAGGCCGAGGACATCGATAAAAAAAGATAGGGAGACCTGATGGTAAAATACACATTTTGAAATGTTGAATTATGGGAAATAATTAGTAATAATATGACACTGTTGCACTGCAGATTCTGATAGAGGGTTGGTGAATTCTGTTAGAAAAAGGCATGTATACAACGATGTGTTGAAAGGAAGAACCAGTCATCTGACACTCAGACTGATAATTTTATACGGTGCAAGCTTTTTACTTTCTCCGCGATTGAATCTTCCCCAGCGTATCATGTTAACCCTTTGAGTGTCAAAGTCAATTTTAGTCACCTTCATAGAGTACAATGCAGACAATTTTTTTCAGATCCAGACATATTTTTCCAGAATTTTTCCAAACTTGCGAGCCAACAACAAGTTGTGTCCTTTAGTCCAAAATTATCAAAACAATTACAGAAAATTTCATAAACATTGGCAAAATGTTGCACTTACATTTTAGTGGGAAAATTACAGAACTCATAGGGTTAATGTTTATAAAAATCATATTTGGTCAACCAATGGCTTTTCTGTTGTATCTTGCCCATTATCTGACGCATTCTTCGATTTTTCTTTCACAAAGACAAAAGGGATATCATTGCGAAACAAAAAGTGGCACTGACTTAGAGAAACAGGCGGAGAACTTACACTCGCCCTATCTGTCAAACTGCGTCAAATTTGTGTAAACAGGACAAGTCGTGTGACTTCAAGCCTATAAACCACACATTACTTAGAGAACGGATGCTTTTTATGAAAAGAACGAAAAAAGTCCTTAAAATAAACAATTAACTTGCACGCAAGTGTGGTTGTTGATGGCAACCATAACATAAACAATTACGGTAATATTTTGGGTGTTGGCTTTGATCCTGACAATGCTCACAGCGAGAGATAGAAATAACATAGTGCAATGACAACTCTTGGATCGATGCGGTGGAATTCAGGGCAATAAGACGCCTTTGTGCTGAAAATCGATCATAGTTAATATCCTAGTTTCTGAAATCAAAGTTAAAGGAAAGTGAAATCCAATGAATAGTCATCCAGATTTCTTCCTTCGATGAAGATACATAAGTTCAATGTTACGGTGATCGATTTGAAATTCGGAAGTGCAGGTAACCTGCGCACTATATCGACTCGATCGGCTTTGTGAGCAGGAAGGAAATAAAAGTCAATTAAGCAAAAAATAATCGATGACCTGAGGGAGCCGGTGTGTGTGTGCTTTTAATATACATTGGTTACTCTGATCTACGTGGCAGCCGCAAAACAATATTTGGGCTTAGTCTGATAAGACGCATACAAATTACACTATTACACACATGTGGTTTATTGAGTACCATATTTCCAGCGTCAAGCATCTTTATGATGTATACATGAGCAAGCTGTGCGTAAGTTGAAACGGATTTATACGTACAGCAAGCGATACCTGATGTTAGAGAAATTGAAAGATGTAAGTGACCCTGCATGGATTCGAACTTTTAATACAAAAACTAAGTACAAAATCATACAGCCTCTTCTCAAACTCTCAAATTGCAAGATGCAATATTCCAATTTCTAGCTCGCCCCATTTAAGGTAATGGGCGACTTGAAACATATTTTCCTTTCTTTCACTTTTTTAGGGCACGTTATATTCTACCTTTTCCATAATCAAGGAATGTGAATCAGAAGTCACCGTGCAAAGTCAGTCATCAACTGAACGATCTCTTCGAACATGACAAACACAGTGTGTCGTTAAGGTGAATGGTATGCATTTTGGCATGATTTTGGATACAGGACAAGGAACTATTATATTTTTTACGAAGAGAACACCCAATAGTTGGTCTAAAGCGACTTTCGTCTGCTGGACGTGCGAAAGAAAAGCCACGCTATGGCGATATCTACTGACTATGTATACCGACTTCGTCAATTACATTTGATGCAGACTCTGAGAGTTGCACCTTTGAAATACAAGGAATTTAACGTACAAGTCTATGATTGTCTAAGGTTTTATGGGTTTTGTGTTAACAATCAGAAGTAAGTCGTAAAGAATGCACGGAGCTGCAATATAAATTCCACCCACAGTGAAAGTATACTCGACGGCCATGTGGAGACCAACGAGTACACAGCTATCATTTTACACAAACCAAAGTCAAAGCAATGACTTATGCAAGATTATGGATTTAGAAATCAGAGAGAGTCATTTTAATCGATATTTTATATTAATCAGAGTAGCTTATTTGTTTACCTCACAGATTAGGTGTCACTTTTACGCACCTAAACTTTACTTTGTGGTTAAAAAGCGTCGATAGGGTTCGATAATCAAGTTTCGTTTAGTCGCTTCTTTTATCATCTGGAAATCGATAACAATGCATCGAGGTCCGTGGCTAATGGCGGCCAAGTAAAATTCTAATATTTCCTAAAAATCGACGGATTCGGATTAAGCTTAGTTTTAATTGGGGGGGGGGGGGAAGGGGTAGGTTTACTTCAGATATTGCGTTTTTGTACTTATTATTTGGAATTTGCGACGATTTTCGAATTTTGTTCTGCAGTGTCGGTCTCGAATTTCAAAACTCGTTTTTGAAAATTCAAAAACCAAAATCGAGAAAACAGAAATGATCAATCTTAACGTTTATTTAGATGCTAGGGAGTCTCTCAATAAAATGTCACATCTGAGTATCTACAGTGTAGCGAAGATCAAAGGAAAACAATACAAATGTTACTGGATCTTTCTGCCGAGTTGTCATGGCGACAAGTTTCCTGACCGGTCTATTTAACGCCCTATTTTAACTCCTCCCGGCCCTTGTGACGTTCTCTGCCTGTAACGTTCGAACTTGTTGTCGCAAAGGAATGGTTTGCAGTCGACTACATCTTTGCTGATTATGGCGTTTGGAAACGTAGTAGACCCTACAAGCCACTTCTCCCGCAGAAATTAGCTGTCTATTGGCAGTCAGACATCCAACTCCGCGGGGAATTTCTGACATAGTGCGCTATTCATGACATCCACTCCCTCCGTAACTTTGAAATACTGAAAGACATTGCAAGAAGTTATAGCAACTGTTCCTTTAAAATAGGGTGACTTAATTCCTATCTCCTGTACTGAAACCTGCACAACATTATAAACAGTACGGTCGAGTGTTTTTTCTGTTTCTCTGGTCTATTAAAAATGCATGTGATGAGCGTGAAATGAGTAGGTAGGGGATTTTGATTATCCGGCACCTCTCGTTATGTAATGTGTGCGGGTATGGGTGGATATGGGAGGGACTGTCTCGGCTGCTTCTGTAGATTTTTTTTAAATTTTGAGTCAAAATGGTGTTTTTATGCATTCTAACGTACGCTAATATAATTTCAAGTTCTCTTAACCAACTCAGTATTTTTCGATAACTGCCTCGGCATACCCTCAAACATTTTTTTTTCAAATCTCCCCTGGTCATTTCTCTCGCCCTCTGGAGATGTTTGTAGACTTCCATCAGCCTTCAAATGAACTAGTTTTAGTCGATAAGTTTTTTGCCCGATTGTGGCGTACTGTAGACGAGTAGTTTCGTCACTGACTGATTGGCATTACGATGAATATTTTATTGAATCATATAAAGTCGTATATAAAAGTATGCCCAGTGCACTACATAACAAATCAAAAATGTGCCGTCTTTCAAATTGCTTTGTCACTAACTTTTGGACCTGTAATAATACAAATAATTGCTCACCCGACATGTGTGGTGTCTACAGTTGAATGTATGTACAGCTTATCATAAATATCGTACGGTGGCTTAATGAGGTAACGACAGGAGTAATTTTTACTTCATATCTGTAATTTTTATTTCATACCTGTTCATCATTTACCTCTGAACCTACAAGTACAGATCGCTGTCAGTCTTAGTCTGGTCAACAGGCTACTTTTCTCCCCAAATTTGGCATTCTTGAATCCAACAAGTATCCCTATCTATATGCACTACTCAACTGTCTTCCGAATCGACAGCACTTTATTCACTTCATGCCAATAACTGTTGTTTTCGGCACTTTGCTACATAAACTGGTGATGGCTGCCACAGGTCCTATACGGGCTGTTGTCATCACCCCAATTTCAGCAAATTTCCGATTTCAGGCATGAAGTGAATCGACTCTGAGTGTGTTTGTTTTTCATCATAAAATCTTATCAAAGCGCACAATATAAAATATTGTGAGATTCTTAAACATGTCTTTCACTTTGACCACTATTAACGCCAAGGCAGTTTTAATGCTTCAAATGAAACAAACATAAGTAATGACCGCAGTGTTACACTCTGTTGGCCCAAATAATGATTGCTTCATGTAACAGTCTCTCCGTGTGTGGGCGTTTTGAAAGTTTATTCATCTGATATACCCCTTATGCAATCGATCTTTGAAGTCCTATAATTCACTTATTAATTCTGATTCATCGTCGCACACGCACACGTCATTCGGCCGCCTTTGATTAACGTTACAAATTATTAATTTTTAACAGACTCACCAGTCCCCAAAGTAATTAAGCACGGCAATCCACTTTGAATTAGACTTGTAAAACACGATTTGCAATTGAAGAAAAGTTGTCATAAGGTGTCGGTTGGGTCGACAAACTCGCCAATAGCAAGATTTCGAAAGAGTGGTTAAAGGTATACTGTCAACTGTTCCAATTTCGCCACAGTTACCATGGAAAGAGAAAATCTACACCAATCACAGATTTTAAGCGGGAGGTCGGTTTTTAAAAAACAGCGCCCTTACATGGGCATTTTGAATACCAAGGAACGCCCCTCTGACCATATATGGGCATATTTAGAGGAGGAAAATTGCACCGAGGAAGTGCTCAAGACTGATTTGATGTCATTTCCACAAAATATCAAAAATCGGCATTATGTAGACGAGACGGTTCCAAGCAGCAATTGTCAAAATCTTCCATCAATCCATACTAGGAAAAAGTTTGATCTCGAAATATTATTACTTTTTTAATTGTTTCCGTCTCTTGAAGGAAGATAATCACTTATCTCTGGTGATACAGTGACATATGCATATTGGTTGGTCGTCATTAATATACAACGTGCTATGTGTATCATGGGTACCTCGGTATCTTATGAATATAAGCAACCCTTAAATAGTAATATGCGACAACTGTCCCCTCATTTCATGTCACTTGGTAGGGCGGTCTACTATGCAGGGAAAAGAAGCAAAGATTGTAAAATATTATACAATGACATGGGTAAACTGTTAAACAAGCACGTTATACTTTATCGCTTTCATGGAGGAGGTCATTCTTTTGTAATTATTTTGGCGGATTATTTTCGTTACAAATGAGAAGGTATTATTATTACGGCTTGCTAATTTGAATTTATACACACCTTCTTCCTTATCCTGTTTACAGATACAAGTTTTTCAGGGAGTGTTATTTATTTTTATTTATTTATTTACTTGCACAAAATGATACATAAAACACCACAAAATGAACAAAATTGTGCATGGATTACACAGAAAAGTCGAAAGACTTATTTCCACTGTGGTCCATATTAACAAAAGACTAACAAGAAAATGGAAAAAGTACAAAGTGAGAAATCCGACAACAGAGAGTAAAACAAGCACTTCCAAAAATAAGTTAAACGGACTAACACCCTCTGCAAATCACACCAAAGATTAAATGAAATCTCTCCTGACACGTTCGACATAAGAATCTTGCAAATGACGTTTTAACTTTTTTTAAAATTGTAATTGGAATCAATATTCCTTATACTACGTCTTTAAAGCTAGCGTTGCCACACGGACTTTATGATAATATTTCAATCGGCTCGGGATGATATGAACACCTCTCAAGTGGAAATTAATCCCGCCGAAATAACGCCCGTTACGTCTTCGTCACCTATAGGCAGTCGTAGACAACGCGGCGTTCTGGTCCCGGGAGAATGTTTTATGATTAGACGACAACACGCCAACGCAGCTAATCGATCGACTGATTCATATCCCGTTTAATTGGATAAGCATTTTGGGATCATTTTCTGATGATTGGTTTAATGAAGGCGATAGTATCCATTTTCAGTGGCAACACGCGCACAATTGCTCAATCAGCTAAACGACAAAGCGAAATATTGTCGGCGCATTGACGCTGGAAGGTAAGGCGCAGCACTAGAGAACAATCCCTATATCGCTCAAAAAGTTGCTTATAGGAAGTGTTTGCACAAGCATCGTGACTATGGGAACTCTAAAGCGCTGTGTGCGCTAATCTATTAGATAGCCGCACTCACCCATTATTCTAGAAATGAAATTCAATGGCTTGTGAAATTGCCACGGGGGAAAATTGCGCTCTTCAGTTTATTTCTTTCATGACTCCACACAGCGCCTACCATCACCGACCCGGCATGATCCAGTGCCTCAAAAGGACCGATGCGTAGCAGAGCCGGGTGAAAAACAAAGGCGACATGGGGTTAATTTGAGTCAAAACTGATTGCTGTACGGATGAAAAAATACTTGAAACCGTCATAAGAATACCAACCTGGTAATTGATCACAGCTAGGTGACCAGTGAGGACAAAAAACTAAAATATTGAAAACAAATTAGATCGAATTTACCACCCTCGTTATTTTGAATTTGGCGGCATTGCTGTAAATTATACCTGATTCTGATTTTCGTCTTTACTCGGGAAACGTTGTCACATGTGGTGTTTGCCCAGGGAAGATCACTTTTTCCTGACTCTGCTTGAGGCAGGGTCAACAATCATCCACCTATCAGACTAAGATAACATTCATACGATAACATTCGAATTCACACGAATATTTATCCAAATTGGGGTCATTTTGATACATTGAGTTCTCCCATGTCCCACTGTGATTGGATGCAAGCAGTGAGTTATGATGGCCACTCAGCTACTTAGATTATTTGTGATAAACGTGAAAATCAAGTTAATGTGACGATCAGACTGGGTGGATACAATAAAAATGAAGACGGACCAACGTGTACATGACCAGAGAATACCGAAAAATAAGTTCCTACAAGATGGTTGCATTTAGAGTACTTTAGAGGTGACCCTCAAATAAGAACAAAGTGCAATGGACTACCTGATATGGATAATGCACAATAGTCGTAACTCCTCCCCCTCTATTCTCATTACTTGAACCTACGTACGAATGACGTCACATTACCGTGTGACAAGGACGTCCCAAAGGATGGAAGACGCTCTCAAGAAGCACATCCTGTCACCTTAAAAAAATTACATTGAATAGCCCGCTTTGCCGATTCACAAGAAATAATTTAAATTATCATTTGAGGGCGAAATCCTGCTCATTAATTGTCTGTTCACAAATACGCCTCGTTAGCTCGTTGCCTCTTTTGCGCCCCGAAATCTTCGATTCATACGTCCTTACGAATTAAATATTTGTTATCAACTATTGTGGATTCAAGTTGTATTCCTATATGGATACCATTTCCTCCCTGTCTTATAACGATTACGCGCGATAGTATTCCCCTAGTAGACCCATCTCCCCTCACACTTATCAATCAATCAATTGATGGATCGAAGAATCAATTGACGGACTAGTCTACCATTTCATTCATTTATTATTAAGGTAGAAAGCGCCCCGGGGACAGATATTCCGGCTCTCAAACTTTTACAATTCTTTTCTGATATACCACTTATGGAGGTTCTTTTTAACGCTCTTGGTGTAACAAAACTTTTTGGAATTCAAAAATATATTTTTCTCCATAGAGTTAACACCGGGATGGCGGCCATTTTGAATAAGAAATATCGGTAAATCTTGGGTTATTTATTTCTCTAGTACCAAAAGTTGCACGGTGACCACCGATTTTTATTCTTGATTTTTAAAGAGAATTGTTGAAAGATTCCTTAATGAGAGTTTGAGCAAAAGTTTAAATCTTTTACTTTCAAGGCGCATACTCCCTTAAAGATCCATTAGCTGTAACTTCGGTCATTTTTTAAATTTTGTTTGTTCTATGTATCATCTGCAGTTTCTGGTTTGAATCCCTGAACCATGGAGAAATTCCTAATATTTAGCTCAAAAATATACCCTATATGAGTATAATCTGCATTGTTATTGTTTAAATTTTGTATTCACGTCCGGACTAGAATACATTTATCAACAATAACAATGGTCATTTCACACATACAGGCTGTTTTGGCAAGAAAGACACCGGGCATTGGTCATGATGATCGGATTACAGTAAAATTCTGTAGTTGATACATTGAAACAGAGTAGTAAAAAATTAGTCAAAAGTTACAGCTAATGTCCCTTTAAGTTTAACTGATAGAAACTTAGTGTATCATATAAGGTAGTTAAACATAAGTTGCGAATCATTATACAAATTCATGCATTATAATGGAATACTGTACAGTAAATGACTATTTCAGTGCACGATTGATATAACAAATTTATCGAACGCTAAAAATGGAAATGAAGTTACGTATGGCAAACACAGAGAATGTCAAACGCCGAAGAGCTGCAACTATCCAGGATATTTGGAATCAAAATATTTTTTGGGATATTCTTTTTCTTTTAATCGCACTCAATAAATAATTTTGCTCTTAAATTTTCCATAGCATAATTTCCTTGTTGTAGTTACAGAGAAGCAATTAAGCAGTGTCTAGTTTTAAAAAAACACTGCTATCTTCAAAGGCTTGACATATGACGTAGGTTATTGAATGTCGCATTGGAGGACATTCAGGTCCATGTGCGGATGGCATCGTATTGCTCCTGTTAAGATTTCAATATCTTCAGGAGACAGGCATCAAAAATCGTTTTGAGAAATTTTCAAGTTCACTGTATTGTGTATAACGTCATGGAGGCGGCCAAGTTCAAGTGCGGCACCCGGTTATTGTTTATCTCGTTTCGACGTACAATTGCAGTCCCATTCGGTAGATAAAACTATCTTTATACTATACACACACTTTCCATTAATAACCACATCTTTTGGGATTTATCTTAGTTGGGAAGTTAGTTCATAAAAATAATGCCAACAGTTGAAGCTCATTTGCCCCCCCCTTTCATATTATCGTCCTAAATTCCAAGAGTGAAATATCTCAAAACAATAATTATTCGATGCCTATCTCCAGACGATAATTATAATTACTATTGATACCATATCATTTGCACACTACCCTTTTACGACTAGTTTAATGATAAGATTACTCAAAAACCTCTTTGATGATTTACACCAAATAGTCTAATTTTAAACACATTTTACGGTGGCCCAAAACTACCTGTTCTCCGCATTTAAAGTCTGCGTCGCATTCAATTGTTTTTCTCGCACATATGTCTCCGCATTCAAAGTCTGCGCCGCATTCAATTTTTTCTCTCTCACATAATTTTATGTCTCCACATTCAAAGTCTGCGTCGCATTCAATGTTTTTTCTCTCACATATGTCTCCGCATTCAAAGTCTGTGTCGCATTCAATTGTTTCTCTCTCACATAATTTTATGTCTCCGCATTCAAAGTCTGCGTCGCATTCAATGTTTTTTCTCTCACATATGTCTCCGCAATCAAAGTCTGCGTCGCATTAAATGTTTTTCTCTTACATATGTCTCCGCATTCAAAGTCTGCGTCGCATTCAATTGTTTTTCTCTCACATATGTGTCTGCTTTCAAAGTCTGCGTCACATTCAATTGTTTTTCTCTCACATATGTGTCCGCATTCAAAGTCTGCGTCGCATTCAATGTTTTTTTCTCTCACATATATCTCCGCATTCAAAGTCTGCGTCGCATTAATTTTTTTTCTCTTACATATGTCTCCGCATTCAAAGTCTGCGTCGCATTCAATCGTTTCTCTCCTAGATGGGCCACAGGCGGCCCAAACAATATCAATAAGCTTATTATTGAGTTTTTCTCAGTTTTCTCTATCAGTTCTTCTGTTTCTTCATGCTCTGACTGATCGTAGTAAATAAAAAGAAATTACTTTATAGCCTAACCTACGGCGCGCCAAATGTTTCAAAAATATTTATCGTCATAGAGTAAAAATAAACTGTCAAATTTTCTTTCTAAAAAAAGTCTTAAACGTGTATGAATAATAAAGAAAAAAGTTCTTTCGTCCATATCATCGCATTTTATTAATGTACCTTTTCATAAAAATAGCATTCATTTGAAAATACGTGTCATTAAATATTTGAATGTGTCTGTACAGATAAAGATGACGTGCAACCGTCTTTCTTGATTGAAATAAAAATTCGATGGAATTACGGAAGAAAATAAACGAGAAAAGTATTATTGCAAAAAAGGGCAGAATGTTATGTAATGCTTAATTGTAAAATATTCTTTAAACCGTAATGAGAAGATAAACTTTTCAAAAATTTGGAAATACCACACTCCCATATTATTGACGTACACATACACGTGTATTTGATATAAAGGTGCAATGAATGCTGATTATAAGGGAAAAAAGAAAAAAAATCAAGCACACACACAAAAAATATTGAAATGATTAAAAACAAAACCACAAATAGTACTTGCACTACTACCAAAAAACAAAACGAACCACCATCAGGTCTGACTAAAAAAAGAAAGAGAATCACAATTGAAAAGTCGACCGAGATCGCGCCGGCGTTGAGGCTGTAAAGAAACCAAAACGAGGTCAGCTTGGGAAAAAAACCAAAGCGAGGTTACGAAAAACAAAAACAAACGAGGTTACCAAAAAAAAAACAAAAAAAAAAACCTCAGTAGAAAAAAAAGAGGCCCGTTCGAGAAAAGAAAACAGAGTGGGATACCCCATAGAAAAAGCACAACATGAAAATTGAATAATTGTCAACGTCATGTTGTTACAGTTTAATGCCAGAGGGTTATGGATCATCACACTCGGATGTTGGACAAGATATTTGGGGTATTTCAGCGATAACTCTCAGCTTCTTGTCTTCAATATCATCTCATGGACGTCCAAGTTACCGACACGTCCCATTCTATATTAAACAGTTACCAGTTTTGGTTAAAAGTGGACAAAACACTCGTGGTGGTTCGTCGGCTGCCAGCGGTCCCCTCGCTCCAATGTCCACTCGAGGTGGTAAGCCAGCGGCCGGCGGTCCCGTCGCTAGTACAGTAGGCCTACACGCCGGCAACCAGCGATCCCCTCGCTGTAAAGTGTAGGGCCGCCTCTCCCAAACCATAGACAGTCTGTGCCCAAACCCCAACAAAACGATGGCTTGCCGCTAGCCCACGGTTACGTGTGGTTCGATACACAGCGGCCGCCGTGTGGGTATGCATAGTAAAATTGCATACCACCATGGATGTTTACATCCATGGTACCACGCAGCGGGCAGCGCTCCCCGGTTGTGCATGGCAGGGCTGTGTGTTACCGGCGTGACACGGCCTCCCGTATAACGCCGGTAACACACAGCCCTGCCATGCAGAGCTAGCAGCGGCCGCTATGTATCGAACCACACACGTATCCCGTGGGTTTAGCCTCTGAATGGAGTGTGGCAAAGACAAAAATACTCGGGCTGAAACACTCCGTTTAAACTCGAGGCAACGTTTAGTTTTCACTAGTAGGGCCTACATGTAGAACGCGAACTCGTACTCGCCCGACTTGACAAACACTGATCAAGCAGCCGCTATTTCTCTGTATACTGTAGCTCTGGGTGGCAGGGCCGGGCTGTGAGTTACCGGATACGGCCAGGCCGTATAACACCGGCGTTATACGGCCAGGCTGTATAACGCCGGTAACTCACAGCCCTGCCCTGTCACCCAGAGCTATGTATAGGCTACGGCACAAATATCGTAGTGGATATAAAGATTTCTCCAATGGGGATCGACATGTCGTGTCTGTGCCGGTCTAGCCCTGCGAGTATAGTGAGAGTGTCTGGCGTTGCGAAGGCCGGACACTCTCGCCATACTCGTAGTCGTAAGGCTTGTACAGTTGCGTCGCTCGTCTTGTCGAACACGGAACACGGATGGACGTTCTCTCAACACGCGGCAGATTTCTTCAAAACTATTCATTTTATCATGATTTGGGTGATCTTTGAGGATAGACGAGGAATTAGCAAATAACGAGGTGGTTTATTATCATGGTATTTGAACCCGATGTATCGAACCATACATATAAAACTGTGTAGAAATCATGTAGGCCAAACGTCGACGACAGTGCGGCTCGGTGGAAGGCCTGCAGTGGGCTCCCTGCCATACCGTGCCTAAGGCATCGATATGTTCGCAGTGTTGCTATGAAGGGTCATGGGTTGTACGTCTCGCTCGTGATCTGACCTATGGACTGCCTGAAATCTTGAAATCTTGGCTCAGTTAACTTGACTCTCTGGAACTATTCACTGTTAACTTGGACGTTCTTTAGGTGATATTGCCCACTTCATTTCATCAAGTATGCCCCAGCCAAACAGAGCTAGGTTTCAAGATGTCACGTTATCACTGAAATGCTCAATTAATATTTCGTCAAACATTGGAGTATGTGGTGATCGGATTCCCCGCTGTTGGGGATTCATCGATCGAAGGAAACGTGAACCATGAGTTTTTTGAATAAAATAATTGTAATTTAGGGCTTGTTGTTTTTTTTCTGTGACCGAATTTTTATTTCAATTGAGAAAGACAGTTTATTTTTGCACTGAATCGATAAATATTTTTGAAACATTTGGCGTTCCGTAGTTAACAAATAATTAATCTGTGTATCTATAGATGCTTGATTACGGCGCACCAAATGTTTCAAAAATATTTATCGATTCAGTGCAAAAATAAACTGTCTTTCTCGATTGAAATAAAAATTAGGTGTCATTACGGAAGGAAATAAGTAAGAAAAGTATAATTAAAAACCAAAAGATGGAAATGTCATTTAATACTTCATTTTAACTTGAGAATATTCTTTAAAGCGTAATTAGGAAATAAACAATTTTCTACGATTTGAAAAAGTCATACATCCATACCTATCGACATACATACACGTATAATAGTTCGCGTAAAAGGTGCAATTAGTGCTGATTTTACGAAAAAAGTATAAGATGTTTACAGTGGTACGTGCACAAAAATCACAGGAAAATCACTAAAAAACCACTACTACCACTCGGAAAAAAAAATATTACAAAAAATTAAATTGTGAACCACATACAGAAAATCATTATAAAAGAATCAGACAAAAAAGCCATGCATACATAAAATTATTTATGTACTTAAGAAAATTAAAAAGAAGTACGTCTCATAAAAAACGTATTGTAGATAATCAAAAATATAATATGAACCACCAGCCGCTTTAACAGTAAAGAGAGAAAATACAGAAAAAATTCGGTAGTGATGGCTCTAGACAAAAGTGGACACCATCTACTAAATAAATAAATAAATAAATAAATAAAATAAATAAAAATAAAAAAATAAAAAATGCCATGGACACAGCAAATATAAAAAAAACGCGTGGGCCTGTGGAAAGAAAAAACAAATGAGCACTCGCCACAGCAAAAAAAAAGAAAAAAACGGAAAAAAAAGAAAAAAAAAGAAAAAAAAAACGAGCACTCGCCACACACAAAAAAAAACCTAAACGCGCGAAATTACAATTAATTTATTCAAAAAACTCATGGTTCACGTTTCCATCGATCGATGAATCCCTAACAGCCGGGAATTCGATCACCACATACTCAAATGTTTGACGAAATATTAATTGAGCATTTCAGTGATAACTTTGACATCTTGAATCCTAGCTCTGTTTGGCTGGGCCCAGTCAAGCAGAGCTACTTGAAACCGTACTTGATGAAGTGAAGTGCAATATCACCTAAAGAACGTCCAGGTTAACAGTGAATAGTTCCAGAGAGTCAAGTTAACTGAGCCAATTTGAGACAGTCCACAGTTCAGATCACGAGCGAGACGTACAACCCATGTCCCTTCATAGCAACACTGCGAACATATGGATGCCTTAGGTGTGACACGGCAGGGGGCTCACATGCAGGCCTTGCACCGAGCCGCTCTGTCATCGCCGTTATATGATTTCTACACGGTTACGTGTAGTTCGATACATAGCGGCCGGCGTGTTGAGAGAACGTCCATCGTTTTCCGTGTTCGACAAGACGAGCGACGCAACTATAAACACGCACTATGATGCAACCGCGATCCCTCACGACCGGCACAAGCCTATTCGAGTATGGAGAGAGTGTCCGGCCTTCGCAACGCCAGACACTCTCATTATACTCGCAGGGCTAGACCGGCACATATACGACATGTCGATCCCCATTGCAGAAAGCTTTATTTCCACACAGTCCAATATATGGAGCTACGATATTTGTGCAGTAGCTTACATATAGCTCTGGGTGCCAGGGCGGTGAGTTACCGGTGTTATACGGTCTGGCCGTGTAACGCCGGTAACTCACAGCCCTGCCACCCAGAGCTACATTAATCAGTATACAGAGAAATAGCGGCTGCTTTATCAGTGTTTGTCAAGTCGGGCGCGTTCGCGTTCTACATGTACTACTGAAAACGTTGCCTCGAATCTAAACGGAGTGTTTTAGCCTGAGTATTTTTTCCTTTGCCACACTCCGTTTAGAGGCTAAACCCAAGGTTACATGTACGTGTGGTTCGATACATGGCGGCCGCCGCGTGGTATGCAATTTTACGGCGAGTCTCAAAACCCGGACCGAGACGAGTCGAGACGAGACCACAATGACCCCTCAGGCCAGGCGTTGTAAATACATCATATATACAATACTACAGAAAGCTTGCAGTTTGTTGAGAGTGTCAAAGATCGATGCACAAAGCAAGAGATAGCACAATCAACGATTGGAACAACTGAAAAAAGATTTGTTGAGGTTTTTTCAACTTGAGTTCAAGGCGAGCTCGTAACATGCGAACTGCGATGCGACGTCGGCATTTTGGCCTAAGCGATAAGCGCCAGATTCAGATTCTACTATGATATCTACTGTGAATTCAAAATAGGTAACCTTGTATTAGAAACATACATACAGGAGATTTAAGTAATCATTTTTTAGAAATTAGATTCACCATTTATAAACACATTATAGGAAAGTAAACTGGGAGCTCATAGGTTTAATTTTATGCCCTGGCTATTGACAGGCGCCTGTCAATAGACAAAAGTTGGCTATTGACACGCGGGACTTTTTTAGCAAAATTTTACCGGATTTTAGCAAAATAAATTTCCTCATGCTTCTCAGAATGTTTTCCTCTGCCATTTTGTTCGTAAGAATGAACAAAGTCGTTCGTAAGAATGAACAAAGTCGTTGTCCACGGTTCTTTTAATTGCAAAGGAAAAGCCGAAATATGAGGATAAGAGGTAATGCTATTGCAATTGGAGAGTCAGGAATTTCTCCTGAATGGCATCATCTTTTAAGAATAGTTCTGAGAATAATGTTATAAAGTAAACAAAACGTTTATTAGGTAAAAAAATCAATTTGTGGGGGCAAGGCGACTTTGCTTCCCCTGCAAACCTATTTGTCAAGTATAGATCCATATTGAAAACTTTTTTCCACATTGAAAAGGAAAGACATGATATTGAAAGTGATAGCAATGTTTACTACGATGTTTTAAGCGAGAAAAAAATTTTACCAAAATGTTTTAATTTCCGGGTACAGTTTTGTCGTACCCAAGGTCATCGGCTTTACTATACCATGGAGGCAGCACACCAGTGCTGACCCGAACTGGAGGTCAAGGTTAAAATGTCGGCTCCCCGTGTTGAGACTCCTTGTATCTTTCTCTCTGGCTCTTGCCTCGCGCCGTTCTAGGCCCTGAAGTTACGCTTCGGGTGCATTTTGCTTGCTATTTTGGATTAGCTGACGAAGCTTTAGAATGTTGTCACCATCGTAATAGTCGTTTCTCAATGCAGGCATGCGGAGTTATGTCGAAAGCGACCAAGCTGTCAATGTCGCGGCCATCGGAAATCACGATGCCTGTCATGACAGTTCTCTGACGTGAACTACTAAGATTTTCCGACTTTTACAATGCAAAACGGACCTCATCATCACTAAAGGGTGGCATTGTACCAAATAAGTATCACCAATCGGCAAAAATACGCATATGCAGGACCGTGGTTATGCTAGAGTGACACGGTGAACGCGTACGACGTACCGTGCGTGACGGCTTTCGCTAGCATTGCAAAATATTGATTTTCCGACGTATTCCAGAACTTATTTTGTAATTAGTACATGGCAGAACAATGTGTTCTTCATTTACGTGGAAGAAGAGCAGTTTATTTCACTAAAATGTGGTGAATTATGAAGAAAAACGTCCCGCGTGTCAATAGCCAACTTTTGTCTATTGACAGGCACCTACAGTGGCTCTGCACCATTTTTCTACATTACCGATACTATAGTACATGTATGTTATGTGTGTGGAATCTGAGGCAGCCTCAGAATAAGATTCAAATTCGGAGAACTATGTAACCACTGACTAGAATGTACGAAAATGAACAAGCATTAGTCGATGGTAGGGGTGGGATATCACTTGTTTGACTAAGACAGAAGTGGATCAACTTCCTTTTTTTCCCGTGGCATTGGTACAGATGCTGCCTTTGTGCAAAAAAACCCCGTAACTTTTCTATCAGTAAAATAGGAGGTCTTTTGGTCTCGTCTCGACTCGTCTCGGTCCGGGTTTTCTGACTCGCCCAATTTTACTATGCAACTATGCATACCCACACGGCGGTCGGTAACTTGGACGTCCATGAGATGATATTAAGAACTAGAAGCTGAGAGTTATCGCTGAAATACCCAAAATATCTTGTCCAACATCTGAGTGTGATGATCAAAAACCCTCTGGCACTAAACTCTAACAATCAGATTGAGAATTATTCAATTTACATGTTGGACTTTTTTCTGCGGGGTGTCCCACTCTAAATTCTTTTCTCGAACGGGCCTCTTTTTTTTCTACTTTTTTTTTTTTTTTTTTGGTAACCTCGTTTTCGTTTTTTTCGTTTTTGTTTTTTTTTTTGTAACCTCGTTTTGGTTTTTTTTTTCAAGCTGACCTCGTTTTGGTTTCTTTTCAGCCTCAACGCCAGCGCGATCTCGGTCGACTTTTCAGTTGTGATTCTCTTTCTTTTTTAGTCAGACCTGATGGTGGTTCGCTTTGTTTTTTTGTAGTAGTGAAAGTACTATTTTTGGTTTTGTTTTTAAGCATTTCAATATTTTTGTGTGTGTGTGCTTGATTTTTTTTTTGCTTTTTCCCTTATAATCAGCATTCATTGCACCTTTATATCAAATACACGTGTATGTACGTCAATAAGTATGGGATTGAGGTATTTTCAAATTTTTGCAAACAGTTTATCTTCTCATTACGGTTTAAAGGGTATTTTACAATTAAGTACTACATAACATTCTCCCCTTTTTTGCAATAATACTTTTCTCGTTTATTTTCTTCCGTAATTCCATCGAATTTTTATTTCAATCGAGAACGACGGTTGCACGTCATCTTTATCTGTACAGACACATTCAAATATTTAATGACACATATTTTCAAATGAATGTTATTTTTGTGAAAAAGTACATTAATAAAATAAAATGATATGGACGAAAGAATTTTTTTCTTTGTTATTCATACACGTTTAAGACTTTATTTAGAAAGAAAAATTGACAGTTTATTTTTACTCTATGACGATAAATATTTTTGAAACATTTGGCGCGCCGTAGACCTTGATAAGTCCACGGATTAGCATGATTAGTCGTGTTGACTAATTAATTAGAAGATGTGTATATGAGAGATAAACATCCTTGTAATGGGGTGTAAAATAAATAAAGAGTCAAGAGGCTAGGTTAGGCTATATAGTCATTTATTTTATTTACTACGATCAGTCAGAGCATGAAGAAAAGGAGAGGGACTGACAGTGACAGAGAAAACTTAGAAAAACTCAAAATAAGCTTTATTAATAGTAATTGGGCCGCCTGTGGATGGCCGTCGCAGTCAATGATTTTGTCACCAAGACATGAAGGCGCTGGCAAGTTTTGTTTAGCGTGACCCTCGTTCCATGACCAATGATTGCATCCGGAAGAAGTATCACTCTTTTAGTGTTCGTGATCGCGAAAAGCTCATTTTTGAAGGTAAGTGGCAAAGATATTCATTGTATTGTAAGCTTATGGGGTTAATGATCTAGCCAATGGGGTACGCTGCTCACCAGTATGGACGCATACTATGGGTCCCACATGAGCGTCCAAATGTAAAATGGCAGCCCGTCCCACAACTGCCATCCAGGGCTAGACGGTGGCAAGATCATTAATCCCATAAGCTTACAATACAATGAATAACTTTGTCACTTACCTTCGAAATCAATGAGCTTAAAGCGATCACGAACACTGAAAGAGTGATACTTTTTCCGGATGCAATTCATGGGTCATAGAGCGAGGGTCACGCTCAAAAAAACTTGCCAGCGCCCTCATGTGTTGGTGACAAAATCACTGACTGCGACGCCCGTCTAGGTGAGAAAAAAAATTGAATGCGACACAGACTTTGAATGCGGAGACATATGTGAGAGAGAAACAATTGAATGCGACGCAGACTTTGAATGCGGACGGACACATATGTGAGAGAAAAACAATTAAATGCGACGCAGACTTTGAATGCGGAGACATATGTGAGAGAAAAACAATTGAATGCGATGCAGACTTTGAATGCGGAGACATATGTGAGAGAAAAAACATTGAATGCGACGCAGACTTTGAATGCGGAGACATAAAATTATGTCAGAGAAAAACAATTGAATGCGACGCAGACTTTGAATGCGGAGACATAAAATTATGTCAGAGAAAAAAATTGACTGCGACGCAGACTTTGAATGCGGAGACATAAAATTATGTGAGAGAATAAAAATTTAATGCGACGCAGACTTTAAATGCGGAGACATATGTGAAAGAAATAACATTGAATGCGACGCAGACTTTGAATGCGGAGACATAAAATTATGTGAGAGAAAAACAATTGAATGCGACGCAGACTTTGAATGCGGAGACATATGTGAGAGAAAAAACATTGAATGCGACGCAGACTTTGAATGCGGAGACATAAAATTATGTGAGAGAAAAACAATTGAATGCGACGCAGACTTTGGATGCGGAGACATATGTGCGAGAAAAACAATTGAATGCGACGCAGACTTTAAATGCGGAGAACTGGTAGTTTTGGGCCACCGTAACATTTATTCCAGTTTTCTCATAACGATAAGCTCGGAGTGAAGACTTGAAATCTCAATGGCGCAAAACCTTCTTTGCAGCGAGATTCGATTTAATTGTACATATGGGTCAGGTATGATTGCTCTCCTCTTTCTTTGATTGCATTTAAATCAAACCTATATAGTTTACTTTTGTGCCCTGTCCTTTCCAAATGGTTTCTGTGTCTCCGTTTTTTGAAAATGCAATCTAGTTACCAAATGTTACTCTTCGAAGATAAAGACATTTATGTAAAAATGAGAACTGTCTAAGATTGCAAATTAAGGCTTCATCTTGTACCACACCTTTTGTTCATATTTCGCATGGACTCCTTGGCCCATGTTCCTTGAGTGATTACACTCATGCTGGGCATATTATCTGTAGCATAAAACCCGGTTAAAACGAACATTGTATGCAAGATTCGCGATCGTATAGTCTATGATACTGCTGTAACCTTTTCGATTCGCTCTTCTCTTGTTCATGTTTATTTCTCTAAATTAATACATTAATAATATGTTTTTATTCATTGGATAAATGGTATAAAAGAAGTTGAGTTTAAACAATAAACGGGAACTAAGAAATATAGAACATGGGAGGTATATATGAAAATAACAAACTGATAACATTAGCAACACAAAGAGTAACAATAGCAACACAAAGAGAACTGAGAAATAGTGTGATGGAAAATAGCCAGATATAAAAAAAATATTATAACTGAAACATCGACAATGTGAATAAGCTTTCATTGTATTTACAAGAACACAGATGCTGGATATCTGAAATAACTGCGATGGGCTTTAGGGGTGTAGTATTTCCTACAAGTATTGTAGTAATTCACGACAAGTCTGGATAAGTAGGGGTGGAGGACTTTGTTCATGTCTTTGGTCATGTCTTTCTTCAGTGGTTTACCAGTTAATTGAATGCCTTATCTCGGACTCACGAACAGCTTTCTTTAGCCCGCAGTGAATACGGACTGAAATTTTAGCATACGTTGTCAACTACTTTTCAAAGTAAATGTTGCATGCAATTATCAAAAACCTATGTCTCAGTAACTGTGAAGAAAACTGTGGTATTGATGACCTTCTTTATGTATAACAGGACAGTTACCCCCCTCCAAGACATTTAGTCCCCGGACATTTGCCATTTACCATTTACTCTCCGGCTATTTACCACCGGACACTTACAACTCGGACACTTACCACACAAGACATTTACCACCCGGACAATTACCCCTCTGTTAAAAATTAATTTCAAAGGATGTCTGATTCATTATCTTTATTTTCAAACAGTTTCAACTTTGTTTTGACATAGCATAGACACTGTCTATGATTCAAACAGCCTTATGGAGTGTATTTTGTAGGTTGGTGATGAAGGAATTAGAAAATATTTTATGAAACATCTAACACACACTATACCCGGAAAACATGAATCTGAAGATGTGAGTAACTTTCGATGCAACCCGGTTTTGACTACAAAAGAAAAAATGGAAAAAGAGACAAATATTGTTAGTTGCCTAGTGTTAGGGTAAAGGTTATGTTAAGGGTAGGGCAATAAAATGATTCGTATAGAGTCATCATTTTAGTCCGTTAAAGCACTATTCCTAGTTGATGCGTGATTTATTTTTAAAGTTTACTGATGCTTACTACGTAGAATTTTAATCAGTTTTTTACTTTGACTGTTTTTACTGTGCAGAAATTTTCATCATTTTTAACAATGAACATTTTTTACCTAATTTGATTGTTTTTGCACTTTACGTTTCTTGTCTTGCTTTGCTGGTATTTTTATCGGTTTAAATGTGTAAAGCGCATTCAGACGTATGTGTAGTGCGTTTTTAAAGACATAAATGTTATCATTATATTATTATTATTATTATATTATTATTATTATTTATTTATAGTATTCGTTTATTATATAATGCATGGTTAGATATATAGTGTCAAGTTCAAGATTAACATTTTAACTGACAGCCGCAGACAACTCCGCGTGGCGTAGTGGTAAGAGAGAGGGACTTTAGTATTGGGCGTCCGGGTTCGCTTTCCTGATAGATATAGGATAAAAATTAGAAATAGTAAAAATTAGAATGTATAGTAACAGTTACCGGGCATAGCACAAGGTAGATCATGTGGCACCCAGCAGGAGACAGAACTAGAAAAGATGCAAACGCAGTTTTTACGATTGTTCGGGAACCTTCTTTTCCATCATTTTCAACAAAGCAATATTGTCTTTATAAATAGTATTAGAAGGTAGATATCCGGGTGGTAAATGTCTTTTGGGGTTAATGTCTCGGTGGTAAATGGTTGGTGGCAATTAGCCGGGGGGTAAATGTCTGGTGGTGATTGTCCAGAGGGTATTTGTCTGGGTGGTAACTGTCCTGGAACCTCTTTATGCACAGGGGGTATACGTGTCAAAAGAAAACCTAATGCTTGGCGACACTATAGCTTATCCCATGTAAGTTCGGGACCAAGTCGTAAATCAAGACGTATAGCAGAGGTCGTGGAATTTATAATTAAACTGTGAATGGTAGGGGAGTGGATAATTGGGAATTTTTTGAAGTTGTTGATGGGTGCCAAAGAGCATGAACTGATATTTTGAAATGTTGGATTCGAGCAAGTTAGAATGGAACAATGTTGTTAGACCATAAATTTCACTTTGCAGATTAGCATAGATAACATACATATATCAGAGAGGGTAGAAGATGTAGCGATGTTGATATCATCTGTAAAGCTGTATATGCAGTGGTTGATTGGCACAATGTATGAAGATCATTTATTTAGATGGAAAAAAGTATTAAATCACATACAGTACACTGCCCCGAGGAAAATCAATTTTGACCTAACTGGACATGAAAAGTTGTCGCCAATATTGACAAATTGATTCCTCCCTGTATGATAACTTTTGAACCGTTTAATTGTTCGTGGGTTGATATTGTAAAGGTAAGATGGTCTTTGCCGTTGAGTACTGCGAAGGAATATCCGAAAAAGATGGGTAAATGGCACAATCTGTTTCAAGGAATGCAATCAGTTGGTCCAAACTAGGTGGTAAAGGACTTTTAAAGTTTCACGGGGTGATAATTAAAGATGGCTTGCTTGTCTTTCAACCTTTTAGACATGGTGGTATTGTTCCCTTAGACGATTGGCATAAAATATTACAGAACGTGTGCTAAGGATGGAGTAATAGCACGACCAGACATCTGAATTAAGCTTACGTCGATACCATTTGGAAAAGAAACTTGTTTGATTTTAGCGAAGCTGTGGCATAGCAGATTTGCTCTTCGGTAACAATAGAAATTTAAAGTCTTTTTTGTTATGGTAATATATGATAAACGAGTTGTTCACTAGAATTAATGCCTTCTTGGACGATCATACCAACATTTGCAAAGTAATTATTAAAGTTATTTTTGAGCAGTAAGAAAAGATTGCCATGAACGGGTAAACTTATTAATTTGGATTGAGAAGATCATTTACATATTTCTTAACTTTTTGAGTGTGATTGAAGTTTTCGTTTATGATCTTTTCATAGCAATGATATTTCGCATTGTTAATTTCAACTTGTACAAGGTTGCGTAATTTGAATATAAAACATGTCAGTAGACATGTGGACCGCTCCTATGGTGAATTTTGCGAAGCCAGTCACGAAGGTAAATTTTCTTCTTGATTTCGGTGGTTACCCAAGGGTTTTATTCCGGACGGCTTTTTACTTCAATTGTCGTGGATGAGTATCGTTAACTCTGTTGTAAATTTATATAATATGTAGTGCAATTTGAACGTAGATAAATATGCGTCAACATCTTTATAGGTGTTGATGTTGTCCCGTGGAACACTTTGAATGTCGCTGATGAATGTAGCAGCATCACTTTTTGATGCTGCTGATATGTTTAATCATAATTGCAGTACTTCTTCGGCAATACGGTACATGATTATTGTGTAGATCGAGCTTCGGTAAGGAGGAGGACGTCGAAGTACTTCGGTAGGTTCAGTACTTTAACTGTTTTATTGAACTCTGTAGTGATTGAATGTTCAGATGGCAGTAGGTATAAAGAATGGAATATTGCAGAGCCGCGTGTTCAGATTTTGATTAGAAGATGTACTGGAATGTCATTGGTAGCAAGGCGGGTGGAAACGTTAAAGAGTCATTGGGTTGAAAGAGTTTCCACTGATGAAATCTGAGACAGAACCTGGATTCAACGTGACATCCACGGCGATGGACATGAATTTGTAATTAAAGGTTGCAGACAAACTTGTTCAGTAGCGAAAACTAATGAATACATTTTGCGACGCGTGCACACACGTCCAACAAATTGTCATCAGATACACAACTTTGAATCCATCTGCTTTTTATATTGCAGGATCACAGTGCAGTTTTGTTTTCATTGAACAATGTTTCAATGGTCCCAATTCAAGGAACGGCATGAGAACATATTTACAATGTAGTGGCGTCATTGTAATGCCATGGTGCCTTGATCTTTCATTTCGCAGTTTAATCCGGATAGTGTTGCACTCAGAAGATAATATCTTGACGGCGACTCCAATGCGCAGATATGTTTTTCAAACCTCTGAACGGACAATTGACCAATTTTTCAATACAGTCACGATTTCCATGAACAATCGACCAATAGTATGTTAATTATAAACCGTAACTCAAACAAGCCCATTTCACAGTTATATTTTACACCTTTTATTCTCTTGTATTCCTGGTCATCTACCTGAACTCCTGTAACAGAAAGCACAGAGATACAGGGGTTGGATCTGTTTAATAATGTTTTACTTCAGAAATATATGGATTTCAAAAATGTATACCCTGGTGTAAGAAAGATGTCTTGTCTTTCTTCAGGTCGATCGGCAAGATCGCGATCCAAGAGATCGACATTTGCACGAAAGTACTTTCTTAATTGGTGAAAGCTTTTAGTAAAGGTCTGAGAGCACTTATTCTAAGGACTTGCACTCTTGTGTCATTGCCTGTGAATTTTTTGTGTAGTTCTAAATATCCAAGCACATTATATACATTCTGCATCTCTGCCTATATATATATATATATATATATATATATATATATATATATATATATATATATATATATATAAGGGCAGAGATGCAGAATGTATATAATGTAATATATATATATATATATATATATATATATATATATATATATATATATATATATATATATATATATATATGGAATACAATAAACGCTTTAAAGTTAATATTTTGTATGAGTGCAAAATCTCATAATCTCATAATACTTCTTCTACCAGCATTTTCGCACCTCACGCATACACAATTCACGTAACTACTATATACATACATATATATATATATATATATATATATATATATATATATATATATATATATATATATAGGATAAAGCCCGAGTACGAGGGCTCTTCTGGTATATAAAGTCCAACCCAATGATAAAATGTCGAGGCCGCAGGCCGAGACATTTTATCGTAGGGTTGGACTTTATATACCAGAAGAGCCCGAGTACGAGGGTTTTATCCGACTTAAAAACTATCGCCCCTAACTGATATATTTTTCTTTTTCTATGTGTTTACGTCAACCGTCCCCTTTGTCAATGTAACATGTTTAGGATATGAATTAAAACTTTTATTTGTGAAATAGCCTTCCAGTGTAATGGAACATCCTATAAATGCCCTAGGGCACATTATATAAATGCCCTAGGGCACAGCAGGTTTTGTGTTGCAGCTGGTTTCCGCTGTGTTACCAAATTTGAATATTAAAACGTACCAGATGTCTACAGAATATGACATGTTCACTTTTGATTGGACAGTACTTTACTACGGCGCTGTCATTCATTTCTGGAATTTGGTGACCAAGGCTTTACGAGTAGATAAAACACCCTGAATTGAGCACTCTGATTGGTCAATCAACAGTAGATAGTTTTTAAATATATATATATATAAATAAATATACATATATATATTTATATATATATATACATACATACATACACACACATACATACATACATACATACATACATACATACATACATACATACATACATACATACATACACATGTATATATCGCTAAAAAAATGTAGCACAGTACAGCTGCTATATCAGATCGCAATTTCTCGTGGTGCTAAAGGCTATAGGGTGCTTTCTCAGTGTGGAGGATGACATTAGTATTTTGGACAGTTCCAGAAAACTATGGCAAGACATCCTCTGATTTTAGTTAAAATCAATAAAATACCAAAAGACACCATACACGACATCGGGCTTTAAATAACCCGGTGTTTCATGGTGCTTGATCAGTACTTCTTTTGAAACAAAGAGACATCAGTGACAGTAGTGTTTTCAGCGCCCGAGCCAGTCGGCTTTGTACCCCCAAGGAATGGGAATTGGCATATGGAGACACTCTATTTCTTCAATAACAATCAAATCGCCGATTAAATATAAAATTAGCTCGATTTGTTGGTACCTTCCTCAAATCATTTCCTTAATGTTGGTTTTTATGTTATCTGCTGCTTTATTTGGTAAATGTTTTCGTAAAGGTGTCTCTTTGTTATTTTCCAAAACCTTCTAAGATACTTACACACTTCCCTTCCTAGGCGCAACTGATTTGATTGCTGTCGTAGCCAAAGGACAATAAATGTAAGAGTTTCTGCATGGTTGACCAGTGGTTGCAATGATGAATTTTACTTGTATACATTTAATCAAAACCAACATTCCCATTCTGATACTAAAATTGACCATAATATCGATCGAAACTCCTTCCGCGGACTAGTCTCCGAATAAGGTCACGTCTGATATCTTGAGCCAAATAATTTTTGTTGTAAATAGCATTCAGGTGAGCTTTCACTGTCTGTCTCAAAGAAGTTCAATGAACCACAATGCAGTCATTGTACAACATTACATGTGATTAAAGTGGCAACCTTTTTATCAAATTGCACTAGAGTGGTTACATTCGAAGTGCGGGCTAAATGGGTTAGCGACGAAGCCTCAATGCACTCGCATTCAGCAGACAGGGGACTTTCAATGTCGTGAACCTATTTAATAGATGGAGATCCGTCAATAGACTTAACGCAGCTGCTGAGTTTAGCTGATATTTTCACGACCGGCAGTAAAAGCGGTAAGACCAAGGCAATTCATTGAGTAAAATCCGCGAGGCGTGACCTATGCATTGGCGAGGCCGTGGGGAAATGGAAAAAAAAAACGTTATCATCCAAAGAGACCAGTTAACATGTGGAAATGTGCTTATGTCTTTATGTAAAATTGTTGCAGACTCGATACCTCTATGATATAATGTGACATTATATTTTTTAAATTACATGATATAATAACGAAAATTGTTATATGACTAGATGTGATATGTTATGTTCTCGTACCATATCCTATACGATATGATATGATATGATATGATATGATATGATATGATATGATATGATATGATCTTTTATGATATGATATGATATGTTATGATATGATATGATATGATATATTATATTTAAGCAATAATGTGCCCCCTCCCGGCCCATAATGGACGAAAGTAAACTTTGCACGACATAATGTACGAGTCGAAGCCGAGTACATTATGGAGTGCAAAGTTTGTTTGAGTCCATTATGGGCAGGGAGGGGGTACATTATTGCTATTATTTTATAGTTTGGGTAATGCCAGTGAATTTGTAGATGTAGAAAACGAATAAAAATGGAAATTTAAACTGAGACGGTTTGAAGCCAGTGAGCGTCGTCCGGCATCATCGGCCCTGACTCTGTATACTGTATACATTTGCACGCACTCACTGAACACTCACGTTCAACACAGAAAATGAGCAGCACTTCCACGGTTCAATTTGAAAATAAAAAACGATGTATTTTCGAAGGAAATGAAAAGGAATTGCATCCCTACCGTCTATATCGAACTTCAAACATCACCTTTCAATATCATATCGACAAGGTGAGGTGCCAGACATAAAGAAAACGGAATGTTCTTGCATCAACAATCAACGAGCTGAGCTGTATGGTGTCAGCCGATCATTACGATCATAATTATGTCGCTAGTAGTACAGCATTCAATAGCAAACGATATCAACAGAGTTCAACAATGTTATTCAAATGTTTAAATTTCATTAATAATTTTGTCTATAAATTTTATTTTCGATGGCTTCTTGAGAAGAGCTATTTATTTCGGCGAACGAGAAAACTTGACGTAAACGGGTGCTTGAAAGGTACAGTTGACATAACACACTGGAGCGTCTCCGTCGCGATGTCGAGAAAAAGGCAAGGTGAAACCACAGACAATGATAAAAAATGAAAGTTGTCTCCGATTACAGTCAGTGCATCAGAACTAGGTGGCCGAGATGTTAGATCAACGGAGAGTCCACGGTCGTCACGATTGTTGGCAGTAGCTGACCTTGGACCGAGATTTGAATGGCTCCGTAGTATTTTCCGTAGACACTTCCGGTCAATGTTGATGGCAGCTACCGTTGTTATGGCTAGTTCGAGTAGCCTTTCACGCTTGCATCATTTACATGGCCACTGACATATATAATATGCCATGTGTCAAACCCAGTATCGTCTAGGAGTTTGCAAGCGTACTGAGTACTGTTTCACCTATACGGCAATAAAGCGAACCATGTTGTGAACAATGTAGTAGTAGTACTGCAACGTATCGGACGGGGACTGCATACTGAGCGCGATCCAGACAGAGCAGACGATGAGTGCATGCGGAAAGACTAAAAAAAATTGATAAATCGTACAGTAAGACATAATTATCAATATTGTGCACCATCATCAAGATTTATCGTTTTTTGTATTACATGGTTTATCCCATACTTTCCCTCCTTTTTAAATGCGCAGTCCTTTTTTCGTTTTCAAAAACAAACTTGTATTGTTATGCTAGCTGTGGGGCCGCAATGCTGAATAATAGAATACATTATCAGTAATAATGCGGGGATATGACGTCACAAAATTCACTGGTATTGACAAAGCTATATTATATTATATTATATTATATTATATTATATTATATTATATTATATTATATTATATTACATTATATTATATTATATTATATTAAAATATTATATTATATTCACTGTACAGTATCTTACATTCAATTCACTTTATAGTGTCTTACATACACCATTTACAATGAGAAACTCCTGCTGCTGACGAGAGTATGTACGCATCTGACAGCTTAACGCTGCACCTGCACAGTTTGGCGTCTTGTAACTGTAAGCATTCCTCTGGTCCATTTATCATCGTTTGCTTCCACGGTTTTCGGAAGCTTGACAGACATTCTCCATCTAGCTGAAGATGATACCAAAGGCGAAGATAACTGTGAACTCTGCCATCGCACTTAGCTGGAATATGCCAACGTCAATCAGCGGACACAGAAGAGGTTATAGGCTTTAGTAAGGACTTGAAGGCAGCTGGCGAAACGAAGCACAAACAATGTACTTTTAATAGAAATTTCCATCTTCTAAAAAGCAAGCGGATTAACTTATATTGGTTTCTGAGTTTATCTAAATCTATGTACGACAAGAAGGACGCAGAACCTCTGTCTATGTTTTTTTTTCCGAATTCAACTTGTCACCGCAGCATAGAAATTGAAAATTACATTGAAGCTGTCGGGGAAAGGGTCACCATGATTATTCAATGAAATGTATTGGCACGAAAGGTGCAATCACTTACCACATTTACATATCACCTATATGGCATAAAGACAATAGATGTTTACAGACTAAGTGAACTAGAGTGGAAGACTTCGAGTAAAATCAATGATAGCGTCTATTTTTTGGGGACATCTATATCCCTTCCTTCTGGCCATGACATCTCTTAATCACTTGCGCAGGACCGCAATAATGCAAACAGCTTAAATAACATGTTTGTGGGAAGGCATGCTTACATCTCACCAGTATTCAATTAACACCATGGCGAGCTCAGGATAAGCTGTTCTGCAAGTGTTTGGCGCGATTGTTGTTCATCCGAGTCGCGATCTTGATTTTTGATTCACTATAAGAAGTGCCGTACTGGCGACAATATTGGCTCTCGTATTAAAGGGGAGGCATTAATCTGACTCAGAATAACATTACTGCGATTAGTATGTTATCAAGAGCACATGTGTCACGTTCAACATTGAGTGAAAAAATAGCGTTTTTGTCGCAAAACGAAACAACAATGATACGAATAGCTCCTTCTTTCGAATCAAGGATTTTGTCAGAATAATTGCATAGTGTGAATAAATCTGTAAATCGATTTCATGGGCACCTTTTGTCTGCGAATTCAGCTTTCTACCGTATGTTGACGCTATCATCAAAAACACATACTGTGTACATGGCATACATTTCGGACTGCCGCATCCTGGATGTGTGTTTTAACCCTTTGAACTGTGATATGCTATATAGACTCTCGCAACTCAATTCTTTTCCGCTGAGCGAAATAGCACTCGTCCGCTAAAAGCTTTTGTTCGAGTTGCTTCAAAAAAAGTGGGAAGGCATGGGCATTCACCTGATATTAAAATGTTTTCCCTTAAGCGATCGAGCTCGGTCAAATTAGCAATCAGACCCGCCGCGAGAGTAATTCATCCGTAATAAATAGAAGGAGACAAGGATGGTTCAGCAAAATAAAATAACAGCGGATTGGGTCCCTGCAGACGTCGACGTCGGCTAAATATCACAAGCGACTTCCTCGGCAGACGATACGATATACCAAACTTTCATGCCGATCTTCAGACTCAAAGCTTTTAATGCAGCATTTTGTGATCCATAAAAGACATTCCATTCTTTGAGAAGAAGGCTGCGGTCGTATTTCATTAGCTGTTTTATTGATGATGACTTTGTATTTTCTGTTTACACTGTCGTGAATAATGTGTTTTGAGTTAGTTTTTGTCGTTTTACCCGGGTTTCTTTTGACAGATGAAGGCTTCTTAGGTTTTCTCGGAAGCGAAGACCAAGCAGTATCAAGTCTATCGTGAAATTACATACAAGACGTAACATTACAAAGCGGTTGAACAGATTCATAAACTGTATGGTTCAATCTCGTCATGCGCGAAATAATCAACTGATAACATGCAAATGCATATGTCCATCAAATACATACATGCCGGCCAAAGTGTACTGAAAATGAACCATGGGGAGGGGTAAGTGGTTCATGCAAAAGTCCAGATCTTTAATATATGAATGGCATAACCTGATTTGCTGCGAATATGCGTACATGTGTACGTACGTCTGTATACGTACCTATACCAATCTACCTAAATATCTACCTACCTATAGCTACCTACATATGCATGCATGCATACATACATACATACATACATACATACATACATACATACATACATACATACATACATACATACATACATACATACTACAGATACAGAGAAGACGATAAACTACAGAGAGCGAATTTTGCCGTTCATATCCTTCATGTACGACACACTAACAAACAATTCTACATAAACATAATTTCCTCTCCGAAAATAAATCACTCTACAAAATGTTGTTTGAAAACTCTATATACGTACACGTTGGTTACTAACTATCCTATCAGTGACTCTTGTTCTGCAATCGAGAACACCTAGGTGTACATCCGGATGACCAAAATTAATTGGATTAATTGACAACAACAAGGCCAAAGCTGTTACGCTGCCGCAAATATCAAAGGGAAGGAAGTTGTTATATTAGCGGCACTTATGATCTTGTTCGCTAAGTAATGAAAGAACCCTTAGTTGTCGTTTGCTCTTTTCCCAATCGATTAATTTTTTTTCTCGTTTCAGTCGCCAAAGCATGCACGTCGATGTCAATGACACAGCTGTTGACATTCAATAAAGGTAAAGCAGATGTTTATGTCAAGAGCATTTGGAAAATCACGAAGATCTATTCATCAAAGTCGCCTATCTTCCACCTCTTTCTCTCGTTTGGGTGTTTCGATCACAAACAGTCGCACCACCTAAGCGTCATCTTCCCTCTTCCATTGCATACTTTGCCGACGATAACATTTTTGTACTGATCAATAATAGCGTGCCAAGTGAATAGTGTCCTTTATCAAATCGCCCAGGCAGATTCTTTGAAGTGGCCCGCTTTACTATTAATCTAGAATCATGGGCGCAATTCTTCAAGCCACTGTCGTCACGAATTCGCGCATGCGCCAAAATGTAAGGAACGCGTCACATGATGTGATGAACTAAACTGAATATGGCAGATTCAATTCATTCGACAGAAATAAAATGACCTCTGCGATATGCAAAGTGCCGAAACGATTAAGGCTAATGCAATTGTACAATGGTCTAGGGTACTGAAACTTTCAAGCGGTCAATAGAGAATAGAAACGTTTTTGCTGTTTATTAATTATGCTGCCGACATACTTGCCCGTAAAAGCGCCACGGAAATTCCAAATACATCTCGTTTGAAAAGTAACGAATTCTTTTGAATGGTATTCATTTGTCATTTTTAAAGAAACATCATAGAGGTGTTAATCATTCGACGAGTGAATGTGTTTGTATGAAAACTACTCTGTTGATCTGAAGTTCACAAATCTCTATTAGCATAAATTATAGACACCAACAAAATAATGCACATTAATATAATCTGTTATCCCTAAATCGCGGTTTCCTCACCATTGATTTCTTGTATTTCGTATACTTTTTAACCATTCAGAAAGATGAAAAAGAAATTGCCCGGAAGACTATCATACCCAGCTTCGCTCATTCAATTAAACCTCAAAGTACAAAGTAATGATTTTTTTTTCAGTAAACATACTTTGTATAATAGGCACCATCGATTCGAGGGTTAATGCAGAATGTCATTTTATTGCTTATCGAACCGTGTTTTAGTGTATCTTTCCTCATTATTTGCTTAAAGAAGGAAAAAAGATAAAATCGTTACAACCTTGGGTGTATGGTGATGCGGTTTCAACGTTCTTTTTAAACAGTCTATATCTGGACCTTTTATTACAAACTATTGAAGGGATAGTCGTTATATCGTTTGGTGATTCGTTTCAATATTTTCGTTTTTTTCAAGCACAAGCTCTGGTACTACTCCGCAGACCATGATGAAATACCAACTATTTAGCTTGGCAACACAGCGCCTGCATGTGTACTATGCACTTTTATTGTTTCCAGTCGAATTCTAGGTTTGACCAATATTCACTCGCAACAATAGTCTACACATGTACAGACTTGGTTGATCACCTGAATCTCATCGTGCTTTTGAGAGTCGAACAAGAAGCCGTATAGTTGATGGTAAAAAACAAAGATAGTCAAAAACTCATGAAAAGTTACAGTTTCATGTCACCTTTTCAGGAAGAGCATGGGCACGACTCTTTTCCGAGGCTTGCTTAGCAACATAACTCCATCAAGACTAAGGATATCTTCTAACTTTGCGTGCGCTTTCTTCAGTGCTTGCAATTATAATGTCACGTTATATCTCTTCATGACGGTGATCTTTGAAACAATTTCGATAGACCCTAAAGCGGACCACACGTTGATACACGTTGAATCGGTCTCACGGCGTCCAGATCTTTCATTGTCATTAAATTTGCTAGTACTGGTATACTGTGTAAAGATTTGAACTAACTGTACTGCAATTTTTCAGTTTCTGTTTCAGAATCAGTTTCAGTTTCAGTTTCTTTCAGTTTCAGAATATTCAACACACTTGGTCTAAATACTTTTCAGTCAGACAAAATGAAATCGGACAGTCATCAGAAAAAAAACAAGTAAGTGTCGGCAAGCTATCGGCCCATTAACAAACTCCCTTTGTGTACTGAAAAAACTCGTTTTGTGATATTTTTGTAGCTTTCCAGACTAAAAATGTGATACTCTGCTGGCTCAAACATAAATAATACATGAAAAATAAAAAGTAATTCCTATAAATACTGACAAGCTTAGCTGAACAAATAAAGAGGAATAGCTCTAGTCGTTTGACCAAAACCCGCCATAATTCAGCATAATTATAGCACTGTCGGGTAACTTCAAAAATTATAATTTCACACAGGTTTTTCTAAAGGTACTTTAGTCTAGGGCATGGTTTGCTTCTTTTTTTGCTTGTTTCTTTCAAATCAGTTTCGCCGAAATAAGGCAGCATAAAACGATGTATTTCATGGCCGCGTCTCTTCCTGGTTTTCGGTCTCGAACTTGCCAAACTGATGAGACCATTACGCTTAGAAAATTGCAGGCAGCGACAAAGCTTTACAAGGTTGGCTTATATTACAGACAACAGTGTTAGCAGGTAGAGATCCTTAAAAAGTAATCTTTTCACGCAATCATACTACTTCAAGTCGGTTTCTCAGTCCAATTTGTCATAGACTAGCTTGTGTAATAGAGATAATTCCTTTTATTTGAAATCAGTCCAAACCGAGACCCTGCGTACAATGTATCAAATTTCCTGGTTGCATCCGACTGACATTTCGATATGAAGAAACAGAATACGAGGCGGAAAGAAAAAGGGTAAGCTTACATCATTTACTTCAGGTCGAAAATAGAAAAATTTGGCAACACTGAAATCAACCGGGTTGTTATATGAAAATGGGGTATGATACACACACGGCAAGGAGCTCCTAGATGAGAAACGCTAGCGTTAAGCTTAGATTTTGTTCGGCCTATGCAGGACGTAAAAAAAAACTAACAGCATATGTGAGGCATTTGTTGTGTACGGATAATTTCAGTGACCAAGACAGCTAGTTGACGAAGAGCCTCATCAAGGTATTATCAGGTCTGAAATATTTACGTAATAGCATGCAAATGAACCTTTCATTGCAAAATAGTTTGTATCAGGTCGGAAAAAGTCTACAGGCAACGTCTTCATTTGGATGCAGCATGGACAAAAGCAAAATGTAGAATACGTTTTCGAAGGATCTCTTTATAAAAAGCTGTTGACAGCAAGAACCATTCAGATTCTGCTCATAAAATCAAATCCAGGCTATTCTGAACTGTAACTTGCACATGTTTTCGCATCGCAGCTCCGAGGATTTTCCTTTTATTAAACAAGTTCAGCTGTCGACGTGCATGCCTTTAAGATGATATCAATGTAATGTATGTACGGGGTTATAAATTAATTGTACGTACTGTTTTCTCAGCTTTGATCTCGTAGTTGCATTCAACATCATTTCCTCAAATTTGTGCACAAAAGTAATTTTTTGCCTCAGGCTTCTTGCATTCTCAATACACAATTTCTGTACACTGCCTATCAGTCGAATGGACCTGCATGAATTCGATGACATTATAGAGTTAGCAAAGTTGAGAATCAGCAAGACGTAACCCGGCGATATTTCCCCTATTACAAGAAATCTCTCTGCGAAAACGAACCTTGTGAGAAAGATATGACGTTTCTTTGTCAGACTGTCTAGGACGAAATGACATAGGATTGCCATTAAACATCTGTAGAATCTAGATCTGCGTTCTTTGACAACAAGCTGCGGGAAAATTTACTTTAGGCTACATATCAAAGAGTAGCCCATCTACTCTGCTGTATATTGAACTCATAAATTTAATGTGCTCTGATTGTCTCAATGAAGTTTTCTGATACCCTCATGCTTTCAAGTCAAATGTAAGTTTACCTGACATGATTAAATTATCGTGAGTGATGGCAAATTGCCATCAGGACAGAAAACTTCGACGTTTCATCGCCAGACTTGTACTCAGACAGAATTGACATTCTGAATGAATCGATTCCACGTCAAAAGACATTGAAATTCGACGTTTATGTCGAGCAAACAGCAACTCCGCTGCATTTGAATGTAACTCGCCTAAGGAATGAAAGCCATGGCAATTTCCTGGTACAAGATCTGACATTTTGTTCGATGAAGACGTGCCAGTTTCGCATCGTCCGCTGCTCGTTAAGGTCAGAATTGATCCATTTCCCCGCGTTAGTACGGGACTTCCACACAGTAATGTAAGCTTATAGTCACGCTTCGACAACACTATAGCCACATCGTAATGCTATTATTTTGGTCGATACAACAACACGCGATTCATTTTCCTCGCTATTAAAGGTAATTTGAACCTAAAACTATCTTACTGACCCCATTTGACCCGATACGGCCATTCTTACCAGTACACTTACCATCATTAACTTGGATAACCCGAATCTGGAGGAACAAACTTTCTATTAGTAATCGTGAAAACGGCAACTATGCCATCTGACCTTGGATTCGCCCGCGTAATTTTGTGTCCCTTGCAACTCTCCACTGCAAATATCAGTGTTTCGACATAAACCGAAATGCCCCCAAAACGCAGGTCCTCGCTTCATAAATTCAAGGGAATGGGGGTTCTCAAAGTGCCTAAATCTTCAATGTAGCATGTCACTTTCAAAACGCTCATCACACGGCTTGCATATTTTCAGTGTGTTTTCAGTATTTTTAATTTGAGCTTATACTTTCTTCATAACGGTGAGCTTTTTCGTCTTCTCCTTTGTGAAAAGGAACATTTTCCAATATCAGCCGTCACGATAGTGTATGCCACTCCAAGGTACATGTATCTAGTGGTTACTCACGAACCCTTAAAAGTGTTGTCAGTTGTCAGTATTTACATGATTTCCAGTAGTCTACTTTTCACAAACCTGGCCTTAATGAGATTAAATTTAAGCGTTTGATGCATATATCGTGTCTCCTCTGATTAGCCGGCCAGGACTCTCCCTGATGTACTAAAGAAAGACAAATTTACTTGTATAGTCGGCTGCAAATGCACCTTATCACCAATGGTTACACTTCAATGCTGTAAGTGGAAGAAGAAGTCCTTTTTATCTTGCCAAATAGTATTCAGAGCTGTGAGACTCGTCAATGCGTTGTCTCGCCGTGGGAGGGAATCCGTTTGATGACGTCCGTCCATGAGCTTTGTTTAGCACGCAACATGGTACAGTATTATTTCCAAAGGCCGAGGGAAATATGCGTTTCTCGTAACGTAGCGCCACGAGGGGTAATGGAAAGGGTGCTATGGCCCAACTAAAGATAGGTGTTCATAACACTATACAACCATGCTACATGTGCTTAAAGTTCACACTGCAGCAAAACATGATGATTAGTTTACCGTGCAAGTTCTTCCACAGCGGTCATAGCGGCGTGTTTTTATCACAAAAAGACGCTAAAATGTTCTCAGCATTACATCCTTGGTTGCACTTGAATGTTTGTGTGTCGTGTATGTTAGGTAAGTTATGCCCCAAAGACTGAAAAAGACAGTCTTGCATTGAGGTCTGTACACGCGGCGGTCGTTGACGGAACATTAGAGACAGCGTTGTTAATAAAATATTAATTAAACACGAGGATCTAAATCGCAAGTTAATTTGCATATGTACAAAGACATGATCTGTAATTAATAAGCTTGATTACAAGTAAAGTTGTTGCGATACTCTGCGAGCGTTTCTTCAAATTTAACTTAGTCTAGAGAACATGACAATGCAATCTGATTTTGCAGTATAAATTATACCTCGTACACTTACTAAGAGCTCAGATGTTTATGATTGGATAAACTATTTCTGTTAATTTATATATTATATGATAGAATCCACACATCAACAGTGTTGTTTGAAAACCTTATGTTTCGACAAGATCTCCGTCTATCTCTCTGTCTAGCTCCATTACCTCACCTCCATCACTGCGCATGCGTTTGGTCTTTATCACGGTAGCACCAGACATTCGCTAAATTGCATATTGAGCGATTCTCCTTTCCACGCATAAAGTCTGTGTGGTTTTGACGAATGTGCGTCTACGGATACGTCAATACTTTGAACAGCTAAGGTACCTCTGAGCGAGCAAAACAAGTCTTTTCAATGGCGAAGGAGAAGTTCACCTCATGAAAACTGGTAACAAGTGATAATATATATATATATATATATATATATATATATATATTATATATATATATATATATATATATATATATTATATATATATATATATATATATATATATATATATATATATATTATATATATATATAATATATATATATATATATATATATAGTGTCGCAGCCATACGCTACAAAGAGTACACATGAGTAAACGTAAATGGCTGTTCCGGATATTTCACCGACAGAGCCATAGGAGCTCGAGAAACTGAAAGACGTATAGTGTTTGCGCTTGCTTTACACAGCGCATCATTTTTACAGAGAAATTCGTAATTATCTTACTAATCTGTTTTTCTATCCATGTGATCAATATCACCGTTGGTCATTCGCAAGCTTGTGCACGACAATTCGTACCGTCAAAGAGTTCCGAACCCCCTTTCTATTGCGCCCGTGAAAACTTATTAAGCGAGAATCTAATCACTTCCGCTATTTGAGCGCAAGATGACTTTTTCCATCGTTCCAACGAGCTGTAGGGAAACCATATTGCCAATATGGCCAACATTATACGGGTAATTATTTTGGAAAATTGCTGCTTATCGGATGGATTCCCAGGTACGGATCTGAGACCGACGCCGTAAATTACGCCCTCTAACAAATTCCGGGAAACTTCCGAACAATTTTTCCTGTGAGAGCGTCTTTCCCGATGGGCATCGGTAGTGTGGTTAAGATGTTTCCTAAAAGATAGAAAAGAAAATTCTTGAATAAAAAGATTCGCACATCGGCTGAAGTGAAAAAGATATTGAGTAGGAGGGAATTAATGCCATTAATAACTTTTCATGTGGACATAGTTAAAAAAACAGGAAAGTCTTAAAGACATTAAGAAAGGGAAGACTTCTAACTTTTAATAATAATTACATCAATTTTGTTCTAGAAAACAAGTACACTTCCTTCTTCTCCCGGCTGAAGGTATGTCCTCTTGATGAAATAATAAATTATAATGAGCCTTGAAAACACACCGCACTGTGTACCATATGCAATATATGTTTCATTTTTGACCAGTAAATTGTAGTCGGACTTAAACACGGTTGTCGACAACAACGGACGTTCTGAAAGGTTGAAAACGAGGCATTTCGACGTGATTCTTGGAGTTAAAAAGATACTATTTGACAAAAATGGGAAAATAACGGATGTACATCAAACATTGTGAACATCGCTTGTAAGGGCACTCTTAAGATTCCCGTATTGACAGTGAGAGCCAGTTGTTTGTGGATTGGATTATTTTTAATATGTAGAGTATTAGATATATTCTCGAAAGTACAAGAAACTAACTACGCACAATTTGCCGTGACATCATCGAGAATCCACCCCCAGAGATAACATGCTCACGTTGAAAAGTCAAATATTCATACAGAATGCCTCTCCCGACGCAAGGTATCTTTTCATTTGTGGTTTTGAATATCAAGGATTGTAAGAAAACTTGACAATATATGATCGTTGACTGTGTAATACGCTGGCATTATAAAAAAATGTGACGTCGATGGTTAACTGGTCCATGAATAACACACGATGACGTCGCTACAGGGAACCAATCAAAATGATCATTTACTGTTCAGTTATATTCCGATTCAACTTCAAGGTGCCAATTAGTGTCTGTAAACCTTTTTCAGGGTCGTCCTTGCGTATGCTTGAACGTCTTTACAATAACAATCAACATCTGCCACTGGCATCTGACTAAATGAAGACGAAAATTCCTGAGAGATCTTTGAAATTACTGAAGGTAAGGAGGGATAGAGGCTAGTCACGTAAGTGAAACGTACGATTTTATTCTCTCAACCAATTAGAAAATTACATTAATTTCTTCCAGATGATCGACTTAACTTGATGCATATTTTGCAGAAATCTTCTTATCTGTATATGCGAGGTGTCGAAAGAACGCAATCAAATCGCACTTTAATTTCAGTGTTAGTAGTGATTTGTATAGAAGCAACATATTTAGGAAGCTGAAAAAAGTTTCTCGACAGCATGACGTCATTTACCCCGCTACATCCGGTTATTATTCACTGACTTTTAATATATATATACGTATGTGCCGACAATTAGCCGTGTCCGTTTTTTTTGCACTCCCCCTTACCTTGAATATATCACGACACTCGCTTTACCTGCGAATTACAGTGATGTTTCGTGGCGGCGGCGTAGTAAAAAGACTCACGCGTAAACACCCAATATGCCTTAACACTTATAGTAATATACCCTAGAAGCCAAATTCACATTAGCTTTTTGATGGTGTCTTTGATACCGTAGGGCTATTGACCTCTTCCCTGTTATATCAGACCTTACTTCTCTCATTTTTAGTCAGCAGGACTAGTAAATTAGTTTGATGCAAAGGTACTTTCTGAGCATGAAACATGAAACTTTCTGCACATAGTCTCATAAAGATTGTTTCGTGATATGTGCTCATTTTCTCTCTCTCTCTTTCTCTCTCTCTCTCTCTGTTTCTGTCTCTCTCTCTCTTTCTCTCTCTCTCTCTCTGTTTCTGTCTCTGTCTCTCTTGTACAAAGGTCTTAAAGGACTTAGGGCCGTAAAATTGTGTTAGTAATTTGATCGATGATTTGCAAGCCCGTCTCTTGACTTGCTGAAAATGTACGATTTAAAACAGGTCACACAAGGTTTCCATAAACTATATAATAAGCGATGTAACACTAGAGAATCTACCTTTCCTTGCCATAGAAGTGTCCATGGTGACTTTAGATTAAAATTATTGGAAATGTTAATTGACAGCAAGGGCGAAAGAGAAAATATTTCCTTATTTGTTTTTCAACGCTAAAACGATTGGAACTAAATTGGGAAAATTGGAAAGAATAATTATTAGGAAAATGTAACGGAGTCGAAATGTTTGCAGGTGAAATTTGACAAAATGATAGAAAAGTGTAAATTTTGATATATTGTTCTTATAGAACAAAACAACGAAAACAGAAAGATTATTGCCTGTTTCTGTCACCCGATTCATTTTTATGAAAAAAACTTTATTTTTGTGTAAATGTTATGAAGAAACGAGATAAAATGTATAAAATTTCTCTAATTGATGACTTTTGAGTCAGGGCACTTATGAAATGCCGTTGACTTTTTTCGTGAATTTAGTTCTTCATAAACCCTTAATTGAGTCAGGGCACATTTTAAATGACCCTGACTGACCTAATTGTAAATCAATCGAAAAACTTTATCTTGGTGGAGGCAAAGTGACAAACTTAGATAAGTGGTAGTATTTCAGTTATGAAGAAACTACATTCAAATATGAATATTGTTCATATATTTTGAACAAAATTGCACGAGATACAGTCATGCGCTGATTCTTGATTCTTACTCACAACATTTCAACAGCATCGTAAATTTTGAATAAAACTTTAAAGTTGGTAAGCAAATATGGTGTAATATTAGACAAATTTCTAAAATTCTTGAGACATTGTGCCAATCCAAATATCCCAATTTAGTTCCAATCGTGTTCGCTATGAAATATTTTAGGAGCCCCCTCTTTGTCAAGGGAAAGTTGTATAGGGAACCCTACGTTATTGGTTCGTATGTATGTATATATATATATATATATATATATATATATATATATATATATATATATATATATATATATATATATATATATATATATATATATATATATCATATACCTATGCCCTGTATTGTGTCTGTACTGAGTTATATATATATATATATATATATATATATATATATATATATATATATATATATATATATATATATATATTATTTATCATATACCTATGCCCTGTATTGTGTCTGTACTGAGTTCAGTGACATGATTTATCATGTTGATTTGCATGTCAATAAAGTGATACGCCTTGTTGATTTGCATATGAAAGGAATGATCAGCGCGTCTTTCTTTCATTCAATTGAATATTTGCATATGAAAAAGTGATACGATCTGTTGATTTACATAACAAAGCCTGATACGGCCTGTTGATTTGCATACCGGACTACTTACATGGTGGCGCCCTAATCAAAACAAACCATGGTGCCCGTCTATGATTTTGACTTTGACTACGATATCATGTCTGATCTCCAAAAGTGGCAGGGTTTTGAAGAAAATGCGGGGTAACTAAATAAAACACATGTGTTGCTGCTAGTAGTGCTACCAATTCGAACAAATTAAAGAGCAGAGCATCACACCGTACGGGCACTGACAGATCGATGACAGACCAGCTGTTCCGTCCGTGCATAAGCACAGACGCGCAGACGACAAGCAAAAGTACTATCGGACATGTCGGAGGACCGGCAAATTCAAAAGCACAACTTTCAAAAATATCATGTATTCATGGTAAATGCGTTCTGGAAAATAATACCAAACACAACACTTGCATGTACCGTACCGATTCGGTAGATATCCTACATGTTTGATGACAGAGTTCAAGCATTTCTCTGCTCAACCGTAAAATAATTGTCAATGAGCCAGCTGATAGATTACGTCAGACGCTAGTATATCAATCCGCCTTAGCAAGATGACGCAAATAAATGTAGTCCATCAAGAAAAACCACAGTGAAACGTATCATATTTTAATATACGAGATTTATTCATTCAATAACGTGGGCATAGGTATATGATAAAGAGGTTATCCCTCGATATCACCTCTTGGTAGGGTCGTATTGCTGCTCGTGCGGTTGTGGGCCGCATCACACTCGTCTTCGACTCGTGTGATGCGGCCCACAACCGCACTCGCAGCAATACGACCCCACCAAGAGGTGATATCGAGGGATAACCTCATAATATATATATATATATATATATATATATATATATATATATATATATATATATATATATATATATATATATATATATACATATGACAATTTATGTAAATTAAAAAAACACTAGAATAAGGTGAATAGAAGTGCTTAGGTCTGCAACAAATATGATATCGAAATTTCATCAAAAGATATCAATGTGTGATACATATATGAGTATACCAGGCAACTTTGAAAACACATTCAATATAAACCTACCTATTCTATTAAATCGTACACCCTCGATAACATTTTCTCGGAGGTGTATTTTTAAATTGACTGATTTAAAATTTCCTGAAAGTATTTTCCCTCAGCCCATTGTCTGCCTATTAAGTACCCTCATGATGTTCAACTTTTGCTGTCATTTCTCATTCCCATACTTTGACAGTCAGCATTATAGTGATGTACAAACTGTTTATCATTGTCAGTTAATTCAGCTGTGTCATTGGATAAGCTCAGAAAACGGGTTTGTGAAAGAGTTGTTTTCTGCCCCATGATTTATCGGTGTGATTCGCATTGAGTGAAAATTTGGAGGCGCTCAGAATATCTGGAATTTAATAGCCCCCTTGAACACCCAGGATGTCTCGTGGTCCAATTTTTCTCTTCCGGCTCCCTGCCGTTAATTGTGCTCGTTCGCTTAACTGCGACCAATACTATATTCCGTGTTTAAATCCGACAAGGTTTCGTGTTATCCCACTACGTCAGACTGTTTCCGAGGTTACCGACATTTTAATTCAAAAGTTGAGAATCCACAATACTTAAAGTCACTGAAATTGAATCATGAGGCACAAAAACGATTTTGTAAAGCGTGTGTTCAATATGTCCCGTTGCATCCTTGTATGATCTTATCACACATCACATTGGCGACCGAGGGCACACAAAAAATTTACAATATTTTGTGAGAAAAATTTACTCCAACAAATTACTGAAAATCTCAAAAATACCCCCGAAAGCCTGTTTTGACGTAAGTGCATTGCTAGGTACGTACAGTAATAAGAAAGTATGTCTCGGAGGTAAAATTAGTAGTTTAAGATATCGGCCATTTTCTTGCGACACACACATACATATAAACGACACCAGCAACCTATTCCATGTATGCGCATCTTAGCCAGAGATGATCTAGAAGTCCAATATTGGTACGTGCTGCGACTGTTCATTGCAAGATTTTGCCATCACTCAGTGAATTAAAAATACGCCAAACGGAAAACGAGCAATGCTCTAAGAAATTCATTAGTGTGTGTTTCATATATACCACGTGTGCTTTAATTATGAATGCAGCTGAAATGTACTAAAAGAATGTAGCGATTTTAAACAGGCGTATTGAGCCACCAGCGCACTGCGAACAAACATTTTCGCGTTCAGAAAGAATACTGAGTTCAGCGAAAGTGTTTGGACCTTAAAGCACCACTTGGGGTCAAAAGTGCAATCACTTCTAGAAGCTCATTGTCAAATTGTCATCACAGAATTAGAAAAACAAGTGGTTATTCTTTGATCTGGAAAGTAACATCATTTGACTAAAGTGCGATCATGGTAAGTTATCATTACTAGGGCCTCTGTAACGGAAGAGTCATAGTATTTCCTTCTTGCGACAAAGGCATTATGAAGAGCGCCAGCGGGCGACAGATCACTTGGTTTGAACAAGTACATTCATAAATACAATAATTTATTGATTTCTGTTGAATATCATGACCACATCTTAAAGTTATATCTGATGAAAGGCTTGAGGACAGAGAGCTGACGCCTTATACTGTTGACAGGGATACTCAGAGAAATGATGTAACTAAAATATAAACAGTTTCTCACTTGAAAGTGACCAACTTACTAGAAGAATTGGCATGGCGAAGTGTCGCTTTAAAGTAGCCGGGATAGAATATTAAACTACCTGTGTTACGGTCATCAACGATGGTAATGACGCAAGACTCAATCTCAGGACACAAGACATCTCCTGCGGAGAGTGATCGACGACAACTTACAAGACAGCGCCACCTGTGTTCAATCACAACAACTGAATGTTGTCACTATTGTTTCTGATACATGATGCCATCCGTTGTATTTATCAACTGTCTACACAATGCAAGATTTAAGATAAGAGCTACAAAAAGCTTAACGGTAAAATATCGACAATCGCCTACTAACAGACTAAATTTGCACTTGCCTTAAACTCTTCTTTACTGGACCCAGGAAAATATCACGCGACCTCTGAAAGACCCTCTGCATATCTTACAGTCTTCACCACAGGCTTAAAAACTGCATTGTTAAGATTTTTTTAACAAGTCACCGCAATAGCAGTTCTTCGTATAAACAATACTTGGTATGTCTGCGATTAAGATGATTTAATCTGTTCATTTTAAGTGCAAGTCTCACATTAATTCCTAATTAATTTTGCTAGATGTGACCTATACAACATGATTTTGCTTTCCCTAATATATCAAAGCACCATGCTAAGGAAATAATGCTGTGAAATATTACAAAAATGTAATTCTTTTTGCGATTATGGAGTTGAATGCTGTAAGGCTGTCGGTTCTATTTCGGATTTTTCGCTCTGGCCACCGGCAGTGACGTTTGGTAGTGTATAACAAGAACAACCAATGATTCAATTCAGTTTCGTCATGGTGCACGAGTACTGAATCTCGTGGCAAGAATTGGTACAATGAAGAGATCTGATTACTTTTGTTAGTCTAAATAATCAGACTAAAGTATCCATCAAAGGCTTAACAGAACCTGTAGGGACAATTAGAACCACAAATCAATTAAATATGAACCAATTGAAAAGATTTAAAACAAATAAACTCAAGCGACTGATGAATAAACTACTCAGCGTTCCGAAATGAAAGTGACAAGGCCAGAGGAAAAAAAATCTTGTTCATCGGATTTTTTGGACCAAGTTACAGGAGCGGCGAGCGAAATTTTTTTTAATTTTTTTTTAGGCCGAAGGTTAATGCGGTTCTCTGGCATTTTTGCACAGATGCAGACAAGGCAAGATAATTGTTTTCCTTTTACCAGCAAATTCTCAAACAAGAAACACTGATACTGGTAACTGAATTCAATACTATATTTCCCAATAATAACATAGTGTCTGCACAACATATTCTGAGTATTTCAACATTCTCTCAAAATAAACTGAAATGTACAGCAAATCACTGAAATCCACAATCATTCAGTATTGTCCTTTAATATTGTCCTGGTGGGACCTAGCATCTGAGTTTTTTCATTTTACTTTGACCCCATGTTTTGGCCTCTTTACCACTGTCTCTACACATTTTACACAATGGTCTAACAACTACGGCGCGCCAAATGTTTCAAAAATATTTATCGTCATAGAGTGAAAATAAACTGTCAAATTTTCTTTCTAAATATAGTATAAAACGTGTATGAATAATAAAGAAAAAATTTATTTCTTCCATATCATTGTATCTTATTAATGTACTTTTTCACAAAATAACATTCATTTGAAAATATGTGTCATTAAATATTTGAATGTGTCTGTACAGATAAAGATGACGTGCAACCGTCGTTCTCGATTGAAATAAAAATTCGATGGAATTACGGAAGAAAATAAACGAGAAAAGTATTATTGCAAAAAAGGGGAGAATGTTATGTAATACTTAATTGTAAAATACTCTTTAAACCGTAATGAGAAGATAAACTGTTTGCAAAAATTTGAAAATACCACAATCCCATACTTATTGACGTACATACACGTGTATTTGATATAAAGGTGCAATGAATGCTGATTATAAGGGAAAAAAGCAAAAAAATATCAAGCACACACAAAAAATATTGAAATGCTTAAAAACAAAACCAAAAATAGTACTTTCACTACTACAAAAAACAAAGCGAACCACCATCAGGTCTAACAAAAAAAAAGAAAGGGAATCACAACTGAAAAGTCGACCGAGATCGCGCTGTCGTTGAGGCTGAAAAGAAACCAAAACGAGGTCAGCTTGAAAAAACCAAAACGAGGTTACAAAAAAAAAAAAAAAAAAACCAAACCGAAAACGAGGTTACCAAAAAAAACAAAAAAAAAAACCAGTACAATAAAAGAGGCCCGTTCGAGACAAGAAAACAGAGTGGGACACCCCGCAGAAAAAGCCCAACATGTAAATTGAATAATTCTCAACGTGATTGTTAGAGTTTAGTGCCAGAGGTTTTGGATCATCACACTCGGATGTTGGACAAGATATTTTGGGTATTTCAGCGATAACTCTCAGCTTCTAGTCTTCAATATCATCGAATGGACGTCCAAGTTACCGACACGTCCCATTCTATGTTAAACAGTTAGTGGACAAAACATTCGTGGTGGTTCGTCGGCTGCCAGCGGTCCCCTCGCTCATGGCGTGCCTCAATGTACCCCTTGAGGTGGTAAGCCAGCGGCCGGCGGTCCCGTCGCTAGTACAGTACACGCCGGCGACCAGCGATCCCCTCGCTGTACAGTGTAGGGCCGCTTCTCCCAAACCTTAGACAGTCTGTGCCCAAACCATGGAGTCCTACCCCAACGATCGATGGACTTCACAATGAGCTCATATTTCTCTGTGGCTAAATGGTATTACTAGTCAACAACAAAGATTTACCTTGGAGAAATACACCATTGTTTGTGCAGTGCTGTGTATCTCCAAATTTAAAGTTTATAATATGGATCACACATCAATGCCTGATTAAAGTTAACATTTAGAGGTTAGTTGCAGCCTGGTTGAATGGACTATTAAATTTGGTGAGGAAAACCAGTTACTAAGTTTATGGTCGGCAATATAGAATTTAAGATCATAACTGAAAACTGTCGACTAAAGATGTACCTTAATCTCGTATCTAGGCGAAGTATGTCATGGTTTAAAACATTTGCAATGGACACACACACACGCATGTACAGCACCATGTAGACTGATACAGCAAAATTAGTAATACAATCTACCATACAAAAGTAAAGATTATCCTCTTGTCTTACTTGAAATTGGTGTAATCAATATTTGTTAATTCATCAAGCAGCGATATTTAGGAAATAACAACAGTCTTGGCTTGGAGATCTTTGATTGTGTTTCTGTACAAATGACTAACATGTAAAATTCTGACTGGCATATATTGAGATTAACACTTTTGCTACTCATAAGCTAGCTGAGGGTCCATAGCTGTGGTGTTTTCAGACGGGATTACTGCCTTTTACGGGCTGGTTTTGACTTTTACGATTTTAACCCCGCCACCACAGCTATGAGAAACTGCGTAGACTAGCGTCCACGTTACGCCCGACGGTACCCTTGTCGCAACTTTGTTCGACCATATTTCGAAAAGTTTCCATCCAAATTACAAATTGCTAACATTCATCGACAACTCGGTTATCAGGGACTCACCAAAACCAGAAATCCGCTTAAAATTCACTGAAATATCACCCTTTTTTTCTAGCTTTAACCGACATGACTACCCGGAGACTGCCATTTTGCTAGCGTAAAACTGTTGGTCGAAGCTCTCTGCAGAACGTCACTACAGTGACGTAGGGTGACCTCTCAACTTCTAAAAACAAACTGAGAGATTATGGCCGGCATCAGCGCCCCATGAACAATCACAGATCCCAGGACTGAACTTTTTTTCCCGAGATAAAGTTTGATTTCAGTTATATGAGACTGGCAATGTCCATAGGACGAACGATGGTCATCGATATCACACGATGAATTAATTACTGTTTGTTTTTATCGTCTGTGTATACACAGAGCTGTTCTGACAAAGTTAATTCACTCGGACGATTTGAAGCTGCATAAAGGGTGTTGTTCAATCTGCCAAAAGCTACACAAATCAGTGAGTTTCGTCTTTCAGAGATACTGGAGTCTGCAGCAGACATGTGACAGCTCCAAACATTCTATGCAGATCGGCATTAAAATGCCACACCTCTGAAACCAATCTGTGACAGCGAAGTGCAGATCTGCATGTTCAGAACGCTGTACGGGATGGGGCTATTACAACAACACGAGTTGGTGCTTGATGTAGAAATGGCAACGTATTTCTGCCTTTGCTTCTTTGCCGTTCTCATGAGCTGAAAGTCGCCCCTCTACAGTTAATTGTCATAGAAGATCGCTTTCAATTTTCGCACATGAGCCAGAACAGCTGATTAATTGTAAGGAAGTGTATAATTGCCAATTATCATAGATTGTAGAATAACATAGATTGCGACGGATCAGTTAGTTTTAGCAAGTACATCCTTTAATAATTGTGTAATTTCTGGTGAATATCATAAACAACATCTTATAACTATATCTAATTAAAAGCTTGAGAACAGAGCTTGAGAAAGTAGTTGGATGGAATATGTTATTTTAAATTTTACTACCTGTATTACGGTCATCGACGATAAATAATGACGCACGACTCAATCTCAGGATGCAGACATCTCTTGTAGAGAGTGATCGACGACTACGTACAAAAGAGCGCCGCCTGTGTTCGATCACGACAATTAACTGAATGTTGTCACTATTGTTTCTGATATATGACGCAATCCGTTGTAGTCAGCAACTCTCTTCACAAACAAAGATAAGAGCTACGAAGAGCTAATCGGTGAAATATTGACAATCACCTACTAACAGACCAAATGTGTACTTGCCCTCAACTCGTCTCCACTAGACCCGGACAATATTGCGTGCAATGCGACCGTCGACAGATCTTCTGCATATCTTTTACGATCTAAACCACAAACATATAAAGCAGTATTGTTAACAATAACAAGACAGGAATATATCCGCCCTCTAATCCACAGATTCGCAATAATATATAGTTCTTCGTATAAACAATACCTGGATGGTCTGCGATTGAGATTATTCACTGTAAGTTACAGTGTAAGTCTAACGTTATAAAATCGAACGTATTTTTGCAATGCGTGACCTCTACCAGATGACTTTGCAATCCCTAATTTATCGAATAAAAGCGTCAAGCTAATGAAATATTGCTGTGGAAAATACAAAAATGCAATTCTTTATGCTACCGTGAAGTTTGGTGCTTTTTGCCCGTTTCTGATTTCGCGCGCTGTCCACATGAAGTGACGTAAATATATGGGCATACGAACGCCTAGGGTTGGCAGCCGTACTGATACTGCTTCTCAAGTTGGCTGTAGTAGGCAATCAATTCCTGTACTGCCCTCTAATAACGTTTACACTATTTCTGTTTTTTCTGTTGTTTCACTTGTTATTTTCACGATATTTAGTACAAAACTGTGTATTGTTAATGACCATAGAGGATATCAAGTAAAGTTTCGATAAGTTGCCATAAAACAAACTTGGATCTTGATCGCCTTTCGACGATTTCCGTGAAATTCTTACAAAATATGGTTTAACTGATGCCCCTGCAAAAAGGCTTATGTCGGGCCTTTTCCCCTGATTTTTGTGGTAAATATGGACCGTGTAAAACACTTTTTTCTTCATTTTTCCATTGCATCTTTGACGCCAACAATAGAGCAAACGTGAACTTCTCTTAAACATATCTTTTTCCTCAGTCGACAAGAAGGTGGTAGAAAAGTCAGTATTCTTGCCTTGATAAAGAAAGACTCGTGTTTTAAAATTAGTGAAATTGGTACTGTAGCAAAACTCTCTTCTAGAAAAAAAATAGTGGTTTTTTATATTTCGTCGCATAGGTTAAATATCTGGCCGAACTGGAAATGTGCAGTACTACCTTTGAGATAAAAACCTACGAACAAAGAAACGAGTCATATACTTTCTTTCGTCCCCTATGATCTACATGACAGTGTATCAGCAAGTACTCAACGACTTTAGTAAATAGCATGAGTGCCACGGTCAATCAAAATGCCAATGAGTTGAAAGGTTAATACCATCGACCATGGTGCAGATGGTGACACTGACCTGTTGCTGTGAGAAAACTAAGCAGTATGTTGATATATATGATATCGTTTACCCGTTTTTCCGGAACCCTATTGATTTAGTTTCAATCTACAATATTTCATTACACTCTGATTTACTCAACTAATTATTTAGGCTGTGAAGACCCCAGGACTTGAGTTCGATAGGCCGTCGTAAAAACGTTGGAACCATTTCTGTCAAAGCATTCGACAGGAACTGGAAATGCACCGGCGAGAGGTTATCAGCAGACTCGGTTCGAGTAGTTTGTTTACATCTTGACTGACCTTTTTTAGCAAACATCTGCATATCAATGTAAGTCACAATATCACCATTGTACTCTGCGTCCGATTACTGAATGCACACAGTTTCAACTCTTGTTATAAGAGCGTACAGTTTCACCCCATCGAGAAAGGAGGCCTAGCGATGTACTGGTCACCGATTGCATGCATATGTTTGTTCTTACTACACTCCATTACAGGTAAGTGAACAAATTCGAATCAAAGTTTTCAATCTTAAACCCCAACCAAGGTACTATAAGTTTGACAACGTTGTAGGATTTGTGTTTCAGAAATGAGCTATAAAAGGTAACTCAAGGTCCTTTGCTAGTGCTACACTGCGCGAAGGCCGTACATTTTGTATTCGAGGGAACATAGAGCTGCACTGCGATTCACGGTTGTTTATGAAGCACACCGATAGCTCTTGACCTTGATTGTATAAAGTATTAACAGAGTGCATCGTCGACAAAATCAAACTGTAAACAACAGGAGGGCGTAATTTACAGTGATACAGTAACTCCTTATCGAAAGCTTTGCATTCAATTTAGGGACTGGTCAGTTTCTTCACCCTGGGGTGGGGCAGGTGGATTCATTGGGGGGGTCACCCTGTTTTTGACTTTGGTGATGGGGGGTCATCATGTTTTTGAAATGCCCAATATGGGGGGTCAGTGTGTTTTTGAATTTTGACACAGGCCCATCATTGCCTAAAATGCTAGTGTCAGCACAAATTTCATCATTCAGTTGTATTTTCAGTTGTAACTTTAATAATCAGTCATATTTTTCAGCACGCCCAACTTAGACATATCAAGCATACATACATCAGAGATATCTGTTTGTTCAATATTTTTCAGCGTGCTCTTCAAGCTCATTACTTTTTTCAGCATGCCCTTCAGGTGCATGACTTTAATATACAAGGCATATATATCAGAGATATCAGGATGTTTCATATTTTTCGGCGCGCCCTTCGGGCGCCATACTTTAATAAATCAGAGATATCTTGATGTTTGCTAAGTGAAAGTGTACCATTATGAAATCTGCATTTCATATGAAAAGGATGACAAATTCCTGATACTTTTCTGTTCTCTCTATGAGAATTCAGTATGAGAAAGCAACATGCACAAATATTTCACAATAAATATTTGATACAGAGACTTATTTTAGAGATAGAAAAAATGACAAGATATTTTTCCATCTCATTGATGCAATTATTGTCCTTTGTTTCACAGGTTTTCTGTAGAAAGATGCTTTTTATGAACAAAATAACAGTTAAAAAGGCAGTTTTTGTCATCACTAGCTGTGCTTTATGGTTTCAATGTTACAAGAAAAGGTCCTCTCAGATACTGTACACATCAGATTAGCTTTAAAAAGCTCTCCATGGCTCCTCAGGATTTAATTGGATGGTTGGCAAGTCTTAACACCCATCAAAGTTTTTAGATTCACTGCTTTTTCCTCTTTGATATTAATGATTGACACCCATTTCTGTACAACAGTTCAGGACATCTGGTTAAGCGTAGAAAGTGTGAAATACATTCACAGCTCATTCAATATACAGCTCATTCAAAATGTACTGTATTCAAACTTTAAGATTGACACTTTGAAATTTCTATCTTAAAACTGACATGTCAACAATTTCATTAAAACATAGAATGACTATTTAAAATATAAATATATGTAAAATGTAAAATATAATATATTTATATATATATATATATATATATATATATATATATATATATATATATATATATATATATATATATATATATATATATACCTTTTGTTTTACCTATGTCGTGCCTATGTGTTTTACCTATGTCGTGCCCTGGGGGGGGGTCACCCTGTTTTCGAAAGTTGGAATAGGGTGGTCAGCCACTTTTTGACGTCGGCAAAATATAATCCACCGCCCCCCCCCCCCCAGGCCGATGAAACTGACCAGTCCCTTATCATTATGAAAGGTCAACGTTTCGGTTTTTAAACAATCAAAACTTGGAATATTTTCAAACATCTTTCCCGGCAAAAGTACTTCCGAATAGCTCTCATGACAGAAATTATAGTACCGTTTTAAATGACATAAAAGCAACTTAATTTTTGGTATTCCTGAAATTACAATTATTATAAATGTCATTATCGATCCGGCAGCTTTTAGCTCGTGTATCCATGTTCCCATATACAAGTTTCATCTGTCTCTTAGCACCAATGTTCACAAAGAGGGGTTGATAGTTTGTTGTACAATGGGTCATCTGTCTGTGTAGGTTTTGAAATCTAAAGAAAGGCTACTTGGATTGAAGTATAAAAAGCAATATACAGGACGAATAGAATTTAGGCTATAGATAATGTATGCAATGTATCGGGCTTCTTCTCAGTGTCCGATCACAATTTACATAACGGTCTCAGAATATTTTAGAAGTCTGAGTGATTATGTACAGGAAGAAATGTAGTAAAATTTCGCTAAAACTGGTGACCTTTTCTGCCCAGATTTAAAACTTCCATATCGAATTCGTCTGTGTTGCAGAAGAACGCGCCATACTCTCTGCTTGACCTTGCCGATGAATTATAATATAGTTTCAGAACAACATGTGATCGGCTTGGTTTCATTCATGCACTGACCTTTCAGTCCGATGTATCATGTATTACATCTATTATCACATACATAGACCCAGTTATCCCTATAGTATGACGTCACACTATAGGTATATGACTACGATGAATCCATATTCCACATGTGGTGGATATGGGACCCGGACTACTTTTAAAACGTAAACAAAAAATCAGCTGTTCAGAACTTATTTTCAAATCCCTGAAATGCAAAAGTGGGAGGGTAATGAAACATAAGGAAATATGGAGTATTAAAATATATGTGTAGAGTATAAAATACCGTTGATACTAGAATTTTTATGAATTTGTGTTTCTTCGTCGTTGATTTCGATTGAAACGTTTGATTTGTACACCGCTGACATTTTAACGGTATGTTACCGGCATTTTGTGTGGTCCACCTCGCTAAAATTGCCCTTCTCGATGTCCATCAAACAACATAATAAGCATAGCCGATAACCCAAGACACGTACCAATCATCCCTACAGCAGTAAGAATGTTTTCTGAAGCAACATTGACGGGTTTCAAGTTCAACATCACGATCAATGCTGCCGCGGCAGTCAGCCAGTCGAGCCCCCGGGGCGAGCCGATGAAGCAAAGAGCCGTACATTATTTCTGACAGCAATGACGATACTCAAGACTTGAGACTCATCAGAAGAAAAGCTATTATGTTTTTCAAGAGCGACGAGTTCACAATGTTATCAGTGCATTTAAAGGTGCAAGCTACTGTTTTGTCCATGCATATTGTGCATCACGTTTCCTGTATTATACCTTGTTGAACTTCTGTCGTCTCGCGTCTGAGCTAAGAAAGACTCGTTGCTTGTATGTTGTCTTACCGATTGAGTCAGAGCCGAACACTGTTCTTCATTATATTTAAACACGCTCATTTTATTCGTAAAATATTAAACATACAATTGACAATTTCGTAAAACATAATAATTGTTAATTTTGAAAATTTCATACAAACTTTGCAAAGCAGAATTATTTGAATGATGTTCGAATATTGACAAAAATAACCCGTTCTCGCCAGCCGCGGCTGAGTGTCGCGACGTCCCGCTTGTACGTCCAATAATTTTATGAATGAATTTTCACTAAAATTGATGTTATAGTAAGTACCAAATAAATACCTTGCATTAAAAATCCATAGTCTTTCCTATTTCCGCTTGGTTCGCACAGAAAAAGCCCTACGAGAGACGCTAATTATCCATAGGAGCAGCCCCGACATGTTGAGCTGACCGCAGTCAAGTCAGCTGTGACCCAGCCACGACCGCATAACACAAGCGTATGAATTCTTGTAAAATACTCCCTCTCGTTTTTTCCCGTAATTATCATTCCTGGAAGGTTTATTCACGGAAAACTGGGTCTATGCATGTGATAAATATATAATCCCCCGTATTCCTCACTTGTGTGTCTGCGTCGCTGACTCGTGATTCCCCGTGTAGCGGCCGTATCCCCCTCGCCTACGGCTCTGAGGGATACGGCCGCTACACGGGGAATCACTCGTCCGCGACGCAGCCACACTCGTTCGGAATACGGGGGGATTATATATAAATATCTCCGTACACTAAGGCCCAACACTGCTCAGGAATTTGAATGGTTAAATCAGTTGTGTCAGAAGCCTGCGACAGTGAAATTTATCACAGTCTGTTGTAATGCGATAATCAAATTTTCCAGGTATACAATCAACAGTTACATGGGGACCATGTCTGAACGCTAATGAATGGCGAAAATTGTCAGGAGCTCTAGCTATCTCGTCCAATGAGCCACCTTGGGCCGAGCGTACTGGAGATCAAACCAGTCGTCTCGAATGTTCCTGGATTCTTCGACCGCGCAGAGGAGACGCAGCCACCATTGTTGTTGACCAGTTTAATCTCACGTCAGACACAGAGTGCAGGTTTGAGATTCATCTTTAGATATGTGATAAGAGAGAGTTACGTGTTGATATTCAATGCAGATATAAATCGTAAGGAACACAAACCTTGATTACGTGTATCACTCTGCAACAACAGTTATTTTTTTGCGAAATCGGAGCAAAAGGCCTTTTTGACTCACACCTGGGGATAATATCACATCAGAATACGTGGCCAACCTGTTGTGGCAGCTTTCTGTTGTTAGTGTAACGGCCTGTGCACACGCTCTACGCTTGATATACAACATTTACCTCTTGTCGTCGCCAGTTATTTGACCACACAACTTTGTCTATCTTGGGAAAGCAAAAGTAGAATAACTGTTGTCTATTTGTTACTGTTATCTTTTTATATCTTTCGCCTAATTATAGAGTAAAGATTTACGACTTAGCGTGACAGGTTTGCTCATATTAGGGAATTTCACACAAGGATCCCAGGGTTGTTCATATTGGAAAAATATCATACAATGTAACAAAAAAGGTGTTCTATGATGTGCATCATACACGCACATTCATGCTGACTACAGCATACATCATTTTGGTCGCCATTCATCACTTTCCTCCTCGAAACAATCTAGTGTCAGCTACCTTGAGATAAGACAGGGTAAACGGGAGACGTCCCCTCTCTATGGCCGATACTGTGGTACAGAAATTCCGAAAGTGATCACTAGATACGGACCATGGTTTCTTAGGCTCGTCATCGAAGACAGAAATAGTGATTCTATATTCACGGCAAACTACAGAGTTGGAGGTAAGTTCTACACCAGCCTTGTTTTAAGTCAATTTTGTAATGTGTCACGTGACTCGGGTATAAGCCGACAGCAGTATAATATATAACCTTCTGATCATTGTAAACATATCTTATGAAATATTGTTGGACTAGTTTCCACTCATAAACGCTTTATAGGATGTTATAAGCAGGTCTTTCTACTTCGTTCAAATACTTTACAGCAATGGGAAAGAACAGCATATGTTAATGTGAAAAATGATTCTCATACTAATTTTTAGTTTTAAATCGACTGTTATCAGATTTCGATCACATCTCGTCAGTACGAAATTGTTCAAATATTATATTATTGTATGTTTCAAATTTTACATTCCAGACTGTTACCATTATTTGGACGGTTTAGAGGGAAAGTTTGAGACTCGTGGATATCCCTCACCTTATCCTGGAGACGTGTACTGTGAATGGCGCATCGAGGTTCCGTTAGGGCATCGTGTTCGCTTAAAGTTTAACTTCATTGACGTCTATAGCCCAAGAGACTGTCACTTGGATTACTATGATGATGGATCCGATATGATAATTATACGCGACGGATTTTCTGATGGTTAGTATTGTTGAAAGAATCCCTCTCAAACTCCATTGTTATATTAAAACGAGTTAGGTTTTCAGGAACAGCAACTCTGATCACTACAACCATATCATTCTCTTTGAGTGTTCGAGCGTTTCAACATACTTTCTGTTACGATTAGTATGCAAACTGACCGAAGAGATTGTATTCTTCTTTGCTACAGATTCGCCTATTATCGCCCGTTACTGTGGAAGCTATGCACCTGATATCATATCTAAGGGAAGTCAACTTACAATTTCATTCAAAACAACAAATGCGAATGATGACGTCATGTCAAAGGGATTCCAAGCTTTCTACTTTGCCCTTGGTAAGCATATACACATCAAGCAACATATTATCTGCGAAACAAACGTTTTTCCTTCCTTTCTTGACTTTCATATCACTGATAGCGATTGAGCTGATAATTGAACTATGATATGTGATAATAATCAGCTGTCAAAAACGAAGAGGTTGATCAATTGCGCCCCTCTTACTTTTGTAGAGGGGTGGTAAGTGAGTGGTAGTGGTCGTGGAGCGGGGTTCAGAGATCGGAAGGTTGAGTAGGCGGTTGAGAGAGACTTTATAATCTGTAATCGGGTAGTTAGCTTGGTGGATGGGATCGGAGTGATTAGATAATGAACGAGAGGATAGCGAGTAAGTGAGCTAGTAAATAGAAAATACGATTTGAACTAATTCGGAATAATTGGATTTTCATATTTTTCCAAACTTCTCAAAAGTGTTACGTGCCCTATAACTGAATATTGAAATATTATAAATTACTCATAAAAACTTTTAAGAAAGGCAGATGAACTTATATTTGTAGATCAAACTGACATTACTTCACATGCAATTATCCCAAAACAAGTTCCAATCGTGAAAGATATAGGTAGGCGCCGGGCAGTCAAGCAGATATGAAGAAACTCAGGGAAGTAGATACGTTTAGGTATCGGTGAGTAGGTAGGCGAATATTACAGTGAGACTATGAAAGGATGATCGGGTGGGTAGTTACATGTAGTAGGTTTAGTGAGTGCAGGGTAATTTTGGAGAGAGTGACCGGCTGAGAATGTAAATATGACCAGTGAGAATATTCACAGATGGGTAGATGAGTAAATGAATCGAACGAGGTATTCCAAAAATATTCAATCAGTCAATGCATACGTGTAGGGAAGAGTGGTCGAGAATGGATGTGTGAGTAGCTATGGTAAGTGAGGAGAAACATGAATAAAGTAATATCTATACAAGAGAGAAAATGAAATACTTGATAAGAGATCTTGAAAAGAGG